>NW_006921692.1:7308935-7310128 GCF_000298275.1 Orycteropus afer afer | reverse complement strand
TTCAATGCATCAAATCTATTCTTTAGATGGTCTCTAAATTCAGGAGGGATATATTCTAGATCATATTTTGGCTCTCATGGACTTGTTTTAATTGTCTTTAACTTCAAGTTGAACTTGCATATGAGCAGTTGATGGTCTATTTCATAATCATCTCCCGGCCTGGTTTTGGCTGAAGTTTCTGAGCTTTTCCACCACCTCTTGCCACAGATGAAGTCAATCTGATTCCTGTGTGTTCCATCTGGTGAAGTGTACATGTAGAGCCACCATTTGTGTTGTTGAAAAAAGGTATTTGAAATGAACAAGTCATTGGTCTTGCAAAATTCTACCACGCGAGTTCCAGCATTATTTCTATCACCAAGGCCAAATTTTCCAACTACCGATGATTCTTCTTTGTTTCCAATTTTTGCATTCCAGTCACCAGTGATAATCAGCACGTCCTGATTGCAAGTTCAGTCAATTTCAAACTGCAGAAGTTGATAAAAATCTTCAATTTCCTCCTCTTTGGCTTTGGTGGTTGGTGAATAGCTGCCTTTCATACTGTTGAAAAAGATATTTGCAATGAATAAGTTATTGCTCTTACAAAATTCTACCATGTGATATCCAGTGTCATTTTTATCACCAAGGCCATATTTTCCAACTACTGGTGATTCTTCTTTGTTTCCAACTTTTGCATTCCAATCATTAGTGATAATCAACATATCTTGATTACATGTTTGGTCAATTTCAGACTGCAGTAGTTTAAAAATCTTCAATTTTCTCTTCTTTGGCTTTGGTGGTTTGTACGTGAATTTGAATAATGTTGTTGTTGTTGTTAAGTGCCGTCGAGTTGCTTCCGACTCAGCGACCCCATGCACAGCAGAATGAAACACTGCCCGATCCCGTGCCAGACCCACAATCCCTGCTATACTTGATCCCATCATCGCAGCCGCCATATCAATCCATCTTGTTGAAGGCCTCCCCCTCTTTTGTCAACCCTCTATGAGTCAATCTGAAGCCAGAGTTCTAGCAGCCTCCAGAAAAATCTTTAACCAGAAACCTTTTAGTGTCAGCAGTGCTAACAGGACTTTTGTAATTCTAAACACTCCTTAGGGCCTTTATCTGCCCTCCAGTCTCAGCAGGTATCAAGGAACTTCCTCCGAACTCAGCACGCATCACAAAAGCCATCCAGATTCAGCACATATCTGAGATTTGCT
>NW_006921692.1:7279982-7305150 GCF_000298275.1 Orycteropus afer afer | reverse complement strand
CTCTGTCTGGCTTCCTGTCTTTTAATCCCCTTTCTCCTGCTCTTCTGGCCTGCTTCTTTGGGCGTCCCTGAGTTTCCCCTCCTCACCTAATCCCTTCGGCTGATTGCTCTTCTCTTTGGCTCCCTGGGTTTTACCCCTTTCTCCTGCTCTTCCAGCCTGCTACTCTGTGCTATGCCCATGCTTACCTTGTTCCCGGAGACCCGGTCCCTCTTAGGAGGGTAACAAGGGAAAGTGTTCAGTGCAGATCAGTGAGTAAGCACCAGCCCGCCCATGCTTACCTTGCTCCCGGAGACCTGGAGAATTTGAATAATAGTAGTATTAATTGGTCTTAGTTTTAAGCATTTGGATATTATCCTGTCAGTGACAACATTGTACTTCAGGATAGATCTTCAAACATTCTTTGTGATGATAAATTCCATGCCATTCTTCTTCAATTTGTCATTCTCAGCATAGTAGATCACATGATTTTCTGATTCAAAATGGCCAAAACCAGTCCATTTTAGTTCACTAATGCCTAGGATATCAATCTTTATACATGCCATTTCATTTTTAACAACTTCTATTTTTCCTAGATTCCATGTTCCAATTATTAATGGATGTTTTCAGCTGTTTCTTCCCATTTTGAGTCACACCACATCAGCAAATGGAGGTCCCAAAAGCTTTACTCCATCTACATTATTATAGTTGTCTCTACTCTGAGGAGACAGCTCCTCCCTAGTTGCATTTTGAGAGCCTTATGACCTGAGGGGCTTGTCTTCCAGCACTGTATCAGACAAAGTTTCAGGGCTATTGATAAAGTTTTCCAGTAATATATCAGACAGTGCTTCACTGCTATTCATTAGGTTTTCACTGGCCAGTTCTTTGAGAAGTAGATTGCACCTTCCTTCTTCTGAGACTGTCTTAGTCTGGAAGCTCTGCTGAAACCTATCCACCATGGGTGACCCTGCTGGTTTTTGAAATAGTGGTGGCATAGCTTCCAGCCTCATAGCAATAAGTCAGCCACCACAATATGACAAACTGACAGACGAGTGGTGGTTAAAGTGATTATAGTTAGCATGAAGTATTTTAGCCTCATATTCTGGAGGTTGTAAGGGTGCTATTGAGAAAAGGGGAAGTCAAAGAAAACTGCAGATTTCAGTACATGTGCACATAGCCTCAAAATACCTTCTTTTTTGAGAAAGAAGTGGGTTTAGTGAAAATGTAGCTGAATTTAATTTTAGAGGACATGTAAATTATTTTTATGAGGACTGAGAGAATTCCATGGGTTGGCTGTAAATCTCCCTTCAAGACATACATAGAATGTAAATCACAGAATGCTAGAATGCATTTGCTTCAAAATCCTTCTTATAAATGTACACTAAACTGCAAATTAATGGAAGGACATTTAATTGGGAATATTAGAGAGACACTAGAAGCAAAAAGATTTAGTAACAATAAGGGTCCAGATAACTGATTCTAAATGTGTGACTTTCTTTTAAATAATAGCATTTTTATTTCAAATATCACTAATTTTTTCAAAAATTTGAGAAATTCTGATCTTAATGGGAAGAAAATGCACCAATGAGCATTTTACTCGAGAGGTATTTAGAATTTCAGAAATGAAAAACTAAAATAAAAATTACTGACAATACCAAGTGTTGATAAGGATTCAGAGCAACAGGAACTCTCATACATTGCAGGTAGGAGGCAAAATAGTTCTGTCACTATGGAAAATACTCTGACAATTTCTTATAAAATTAAATATATACTTACCATATAACTCAGCAATCACACACTAAGATATTTACTCCAGAGAAATGAAAACACCAAAGAATGAGAGAAAAATCTTAAAATTATCACAGTGGTGTGAAATAATTTTCATTTATGACCTTTGAGACTCACTGTGATACTGGAAAATTCTCCTCCATTATCTCTGTTCTTTACTTCTGGAAGTCTGTTAAGCATAGCTTGACCTGTCTCATTTTATCCTTTATACTTCAGTTATATTTTCCAACTCTTTTACTTTCTTTGCTGCAATAAAAATAATTTCCTCTAGATCTAACCCTATAGTTCTCTTTAACCATGTATAATTTGATACTTAAGCCCTCTATTCACTTTTAAATTGCAATGACTTTATTTCTGGTTTTTAGAAATTCTGTTTGGTTATTTTTTAAATATACTTGGTCTTTATTATCTTATCTTTTATTGTTCTTATTTTTATCGTATCTTTATGTATTTAATCATTTTTAAAAGAACTTATTCTCCAGTATCAAATTTTTCTATTATCTAATAATGTTGTGATTTAATACTACAGTTTGTTGTTTCACTTCTTGTTAAATTTGAATTGTAAGCTTACCTTCAGTCAGCCTTTAATGGAGTCTGATTTACAGACTGTTCCTCAAAAGAAGTTTCTAGTTTTCTCCTTTTAGGTTCCCCAAAGTCTTGCTAATTATTTGTTAATTTTTCTTGAGTATTTAAGCCTCAGACCTGCCTGAGGCACTGGTCAGGACTATACATTCTCAAAGAGAATTTTTTTTCCATGCCAAGTCAAAATAAAATGAGAGACTTCTTCTATTTCTACTTTTCACTGAAGTTATAGCATTTTGAGGATCCTAGCGTTGTATAAAGATTTCAATTCCAACTCTCTACTTTGTAAAGGTCCAAATCATGCTGTCCTGTCTATGTGAGCATTAAAAAGGAATCTCTTAGGTTACCATGACTCATAATCTGTACCATCCATCTTAGACTCTGCCACCTCCAAGCTATTGGACTTACCACTCAAGTTTATGCCTAGAACTTAGTGATTACTTTCCTGTGATCTCAACCAAACATTTAAAATGCTGTTAGGTATTATTAGTTGTTAGTACAGATAAGATTTTTGTTGTGGTTTTTGTGTGCATGTGTGTGTTTTGTTTTGGTTTAGCTTTTGCTCTTCAGAACAGTACTTCTCAATTGTTTTTCCATTGGCCCACGTTTTATTTTTATTTTTAGCATGCACATTTAAAAATAGTATTTATTCAGCACACTGGGATTAAATGGAGGAAATTAAACCACTACCAGCCATGTGACTTTGGGCAAGTTACTTAACCTCTTCAGGCCTCAGTTTCTCCATCTGTAAAATAAGTGTATAACAGTTTGCCTTATAAGGTTGTTAAGAAATTTAAATGGTAGTAACTCTTAGAACAGTGCTTAGCACTTAGTAAACAGTTCAAGTTTTTTTTTTTAATAACTAATATGTCAGTAGTATTATATTACATAAATATATACGTTTACAACAAAGAAATTCCATTTTGCTTCAAAATCTGATGCTTGTGTGTAGATGACAGATTACTCTAAAGTATTTTATTAAAAATCACTAGGTTAACACACCTGAAGTTGAACAGTAACATTCACTCAATTCAATTCTCATCACCCATCATTTCTTTTCTCTATCCTATATATTTACCTTGTAACTCACATGTCTTGAATTCTTGTAAACAAAAAAAATTATAATTAGCAATGAAAATGACTACCACATTTCTCCATTTCCTAATCTGAGAAGCACTCAAGGTTTCTAGGAAACACTCTAGTCCCAAAAGAAAGTGACACTAAAGGATTAAGAGTTCACTTTTTATTATCTTCCTTCTAACTTGGGTAGCACAATCAGTTAACTTTTTCACTTCTAACCAAAAAGTTACAGGTTTGAACCTATCCCGAGGACCTTGGAAGAAAGATTTACTGATCTACTGAAAAATCAGCCACTGAAAATCCCATGGTGCACAGTTGTACTCTGACACACATGGGGTGGCCAGGAGTTGAAATTGATCTGATGGCAACTGGTTTTAACTTCCCTCGAAAAACTAGTTGTTATATTGCTTCTTGAAGTCTCTATCAGCCAGCACAGATCTGGTTGGGAGTAACTTCTGAAGGAACACTCTGACATTTCCAACAATGCATATATTCCTGAATCTTTGTGGAAAGAGCCAAATTTCCAAGTTACTCTAATAGCAATGTTAAAGTCAACAAATCTTCCTTTGGTTTGCGTGGGTTTGGAATACTTCCATCCTTTCCACTTCAGTCTAACTAATAATTACTCAAAAGCTGGATGCAGGGATTGTTACATTCTTCCCCAGGATCTTTATTGAAATGTTTATTCCCTCTGCCCATAAATTTAAAAAGATAAATAAAACATCCCTACTTATTCATTAAATGGATGGAAAAATGATGAACCTTTCAGTTAAATATTACTTCATCTATGGATAGGTTTTAAAGTAAAAGTCAAATGGAAATGAAGTCACAACTACATATCACCTCAAAAAACACACGCACACACACACACAAATTAATAACAAAGTAGTAGGCCATAGTGATGTCACTCAGTAAGTCCAACTCAGGCATCTTTCTTCTTACACTGACTCCACTGACCATGTTCTCAGTTAAGGATCAGATTATAGAGTTAGCTTGTGTTCAGGAGTCATGTTGTTTGAAAAATATGTATGCTTAAATCGTAGAGTTACACTCAGGGTGGAAATACTCTTGCTAGGAGAGTTAGTTATGGGGTGACTGTGGTCAACAGAAGAAATAGCAAACCCACATCTAATATTCACTGACTGAAAGCAGAATCATCTATCCTGTTTAATTTGTCCCTTTCCTTCCCCTGAGTTAAATGTGATCAGATTTCATCATTCTTCATATCCATGATGGTGGAGAAACTTGGTCTCAGTAGTTTCCTACACACACACACACACACACACACACATATATATATCCTTTTTTCTCTTTATATATATAGAGAGAAAAGAAAGAACAGCATTTGGGTCAGTAAGAATTCAAGGCATATCTTAAATTTCACAGAGGAATAATCACAAAAGAGGGTCATAAAGTACAATTTGACAGAAATGATATAATCTATGTTTTATATGCCACTAAACCTGCTTATTGATGCTTAAAATGGCTGAACATTTAATAACAGCATTATTGTTTTCAGAATATCAGCAAAGCCTTTTCATTTAAAATCTTCAATTCTTTTACTGAAAAGACATTCTTTGAAAAAAAAGAAAGAAAAAATGGGAATGTTCAATTCAATATATACATTTCACAGTGGTTTTCAAATTGTTTTGTGGAGCCCTAACATTTGGGATTATTCAAGATTCAAGGGAGATGTGAAAACTGTCTTCAGTTACATACATACCAGCCATTAAGCAGAAGAATTCAGTTTATTGGAACTAGAATCAATGAATGAAATTTGCAGGAAGGCACATATTAATAACAGATATAGAATACTTTTATAACAATTAGAGCTATCAGAGAATAGATCAGACTCTCATATGAAATAAGGAGTTTTCTATCACTGAATTTAAAAAAGAAATTATGTGCATTAAAGTATCTGGTATATTGTAGGTTTTCTAATGTTTGTAAACTTGAATCATGCCCACTTGGGTGACTTGCTATAATGGGTTTAATAAGGATGACTTGAATGAGCTAATTTTTAAGATCCCTTCCAATTCTAATAGAAGCATCTGTTCACTTACTTTGTAGTTGTATTCCTCCTTTAAAAACCAAAACAAAACAAACAAACAAAAAAAAAAACACAGAAATGTATTACAGATTTGGGATCTTCCAGAAATATTCAAGTGTCAGATCAACTCAGCAAACTGCACAAGGCAAGCTACAATGTGAAAAACCATCACAACACAGTCAACCCAAGATACACTACAGGTGAAATACTTTCAGATTTATAGAAATTAAAAAAGAATAACTCATGGCATTATTAAAAAGAAGAAGATCAGCATGTCTTAGATTACCTCTAGCAAAATACTATGCAATAGTTGCATAAGCACATTATGTTTAAGACATGGCAAAGCAACCATTCGTCAGCAAACTTTCTCTATGAAAGGCCACACTGTAAATATTTGGGGCCTCCGAGGCCAGTAGTCTCTGTCACAACTACTCAGCTCTGTCATGGTAGCTGGAAAACAGCCATGAACAACACATAAATGAATACACATGGCTATGTTCCAATCAAACTTTATTTACAAAAACAGAGTCAGTCAGATTTGGCCTGCAGGCCATAGTTTGCCAATCTCTGCCTTATATCACAGAACTGCAGATATTGTAACAGGTCAAAGAATGCTATGTGATTTAGCCATGACCTTTTAATAGAATTAAATCACCCAAAGAGTTCTTTATAAAGCTGTGACTTAATACATTAAACAAACAATTGATTTTTATTTGTTTAGAAGAGTAATAAACATTTGTGGCAATAGCAGATTTTGAAGAAAAGCTGGAGAATACCAAGGAAAGTTAACCCTTGATTTTCTGCTGATATTTCTTATATGCATGTTTTGCCTTATACATATTGATATATATAATGTGCACAATTTTGTATGGATTTTTAAGTTACCATTATAGCATGAATATTTTCTTGTCATAAGAAACTCTTCAGTAGCATCACTTCTAATGTGTGCAAAATATTCCAACACATGAATACCTTAATTTACTTAGTGTTCCCTTAATTTCCAATAAAAAGTTGTAAATTTTTCATGTTACAAAAGCAACTTGCACTATAGAAAATGCAAACATGTAAGAAACAACAAAGATCAAAAAGATTTATAAGAATAATCTGAGACTTCCTGTTAAACGAAGGATATGAACACATTTGCCTTATCTTTATTTTCGTCTGAAAACTCCTAAAATGACAGCAAAGCAATATAAAAGACATAAACCCACAAAGACAAACATGAGGGGAAAAGACAGCACACAACAGGTGCAAAAAAAAAAAAAAAAAAGTGGAAAGACTAAGCTGAACAGAGAAAGCTAAAAGGAAAGATTGAAAAACAAGTCAAATTAATGCTACCTAGATTCTCCTTAGGGAGTTCTGGTGGTGTAGTGCCTAAGGCATTTGACTGCTAACCAGAAGGCTAGCGGTCAAACCCACCAGCCATCCCTCAGAAGGAAGGTTGGACAATCTAATTTTGTAGTGATACTGCCTCAGAAACCCAAGGAGGGGTCGCTATGAGTGGATCCAACTCTGCGGTGGTGAGTTTAGACACTTCTTATTTGATACCTAACATTTTCCTGGGTAGCACAAGCAGCTTGTGTTCAACTGCTAACCTAAAGGTTAAGTCTGAACCCAGCCAATGACACCAAGGGAAAAGGGCCTGGCCATTGGCTTTTGTAAAGACTACAGTCAAGAAAATTTATGGAACAGTTATACTCTGATAACACATGGGGTCATCATGAATTGAAAGCAACTTGACAGAGATAGATTTGGTTTTTATATGATCAGTTCTTCTTGTTTCTTTTTGTTACACGTTTCCCTATCTTCCTAAAGTATATATCATGTTTCTTTTAAATTATTAGTCATTCTGCTTCAGTAATCTGCTTTAAATCATATAATATACACATGTTGTTCAATTTGTTTTTACATTGGTTAGAATAAGATTAACTTCAAGGGGCTTCAAGACTCTTTTTTGTTTGTTTGTTTCTTTAATACAGTTGTACCCCTCCGGCATCTAGTTATTTTCCCAGTGAGCTCACATTGCCCTATGCATACCAGTTCCTCTGTCTGACAACATCTATCAGAGAAGAGTTGAACTTCAGAGAGGGAAAGCACAGATGAGTGCTTGAAAGTGGCTGAGTCAGCACATATCTTCATCCACTCCTCTCCACAGCAAGGCTTAAACCCTGCCATAGCACTATTCAGCAGACTTCTGCACTGGGAAAAGGGCTAATACCATTGATTTATGTCATGAAATGGACAGGAGGATGCAGTTATTGCCCTATAGAGGGGAGAAGAGCAGAGTTTTTAAAAAGTTTCCTTCCACCATCCACCTATTCAACACATTATCATCACAAGCTACAAGCAAACTTCTTTCATTCTTTTCTCTCTCATGTGCTTATTTAAATTACTGCATTATCTTAGACTTAGTTACCATCAGTAAAGGGAAGACAATAATAACCACTAAGTAAGGAGTGTTTGATGATTAAATGGTGTAACACGCTGCCAAATCCACTGCTATCGAGTCAATTCTGATTTATAGTGATCCTATACAACAGAGTAAAACTGCCACATAAGGTTTCCAAAGCTGTAAATCATTAGCAAAGCTGACTGTCTTATCTTTCTCCCTCAGAGCAGTTGGTGGGTTCAAACTGCTGACCTTTTGATTAGCAGTCAGATGCTTTAACCCACCTGAGCTTCTCAAATAATTGGTATTGTCCTTGTTAGGGGCCATTGAGTCAATTTTGACTCATAATAACGCTATATACAACAGAACAAAACACTGCCCATTCCCGCACCATTCTGACAATCCTATCTATGCTTGAGCCCATCATTGCAGCCACTGTGTCAGTCCATCTCATTGAGGGTCTTCCCCTTTTTCACTGATAAACATATGGGCTTAATAAACACAAAACCAACTATAAAGAAGAAAAGGGAGCAACAAACTGAACTCAGCACAGAAATATACACAGACTAAGGAATCACCAATGACACGAAGAAAAAAAAACACAATAGAATGACACCAATCAACTCATACCTATCACTAATTACACTCAATGTGAATGGACTAATGTATCAAGAGAAAGAGAGTGGCAGACTGGATAAGAAAAGAAGACCCATCGATATGTTGCCTACAAGAGACACATCTTAGACACAAAGATAAAAACAAATTAAGAGTGAAAGGATTGAAAAGAATATACCAAGCCAATGGAAACCAAAAAAGGGAAGGGGTAGCAGTTATGATTTCTGATAAATAGACATTAAGGAGAAAAACATCTTAAGAGACAAGGTAGGGCATTATATGATGCTGAAAGGGTCAATTGACAAAGAAGATGTTACAATAATAAATATTTATGCACCCAATGAAGGTGCTCCAAAATACATGAAGCAAATATTAACTGAATTAAAAGATACGATAGTCAACTCTACATTAGTAGTAGGTGACTTTAACACATCACTTTCAAGGAGAGACAGGTCAACAGGAAAAAGCTCAAGAAAGATACAGAAGAACTCGACAGTACAATCAACCAACTGGAACTCATAGACATATATAGAGCACTTCATCCAACAAAAACACAATTCACATTCTTCTCCAGTGTACATGGATCCTTCTCCAGAATAGACCATATGCTAGGACATAAAAAAAGCCTCAATAAATTCAAAAGCATTGAAATACTGCAAAGCATCTTCTCTGACCACAATGCTATAAAACTAGAAATTAATAATAGAAAGAGCAAGGAAAAAGCATAAAACATATGGAAGCTGACAACTCTCTGCTTAAAAACTGTTGGGTCACAAAACAGATAAAAACTGAAATTAAAAAATTCCTAGAAACTAATGAGAATGAAGATACATACTACCAAAACCTATGGGACACAGCAAAAACAGTACTCAGAGATCAATTTATATCAATAAATGCATACATCAAAAAAGAGGAAAGAAACAAAATCAACACTCTAACTTATCAACTCCAACAACTAAAAATAGAACAACAAAAGAATCCTAGTGTCTAGAAGCAAGGAAATAATAAAGATCAGTGCAGAAATAAATGAAACAGAAAACAAAAAACCATAGAGAAAATCAATGAAATAAAGAGCTGGTTCTTTGACAAGATTAATAAAATCGATAAACCATTGGCAGACCTAAAAAAAGAAAAGAAGGAGAAAACCCAAATCACAAGAATTGTAAACAAAAATGGTGTCATGACAACAGAACCAACTGAAATAAAAAAGACACTGACAGGATATTGTGAAAAACTGTACACCAATAGATTTGAGATCCTAGAAGAGATGAACAAGTTTCTAGAATCACAAAACCTACCTAAATTATCCCACTCAGAAATAGAACACTTGAACAGACCCATAACAAGGGAAGAAATTGAACAGGTCATAAAAAAAAACTTCCCACAAAGAAAAGCCCTGGCTCTGATGGCTTCACTGGAGAATTCTATCAAATATTCAGAGAAGAGTTGACACCTATGCTACTCAAGCTATTCCAGAACATAGAAAAAGACAGAGTACTCCCAAACTCATTTTATGAAACAAGCATAACACTAATACCAAAACCAGGCAAAGACACCACTAGAAAGGATATCTACAGACCAATACCACTCAAGAACATACATGCAAAAATCTTTAACAAAATCCTGGCCAATAGAATCTAACAATATATCAAAAAATTAATACATCTGGACCAAGTGGGATTCATACCAGGTTTGCAAGGGTGGTTCAACATCAGAAAATCAATCAATGTAATCCACCACATAAACAAAACAAAAGGACCATATGATTATATCAATTGATGCAGAAAAGGCATTTGATAAAACTGAACATCAATTCCTGTTTAAAACTCTCTGCAAAATAGGGATAGAAGGGAAATTCTTCAACATAATAAAGGGTATATATGCAAAGCCAATTGGTCAACATCATTATTAATGGAGAAAGACTCAAGGCATTTCCCTTATGAACGGGAACCAGACAGGAAAGCCCTCTATCACCACTTCTATTTAACATTGTATTGGAAGTCCTGTCCAGAGCAATAAGGCAAGAATGAGAAATAAAAGGCATACATATTGGCAAAGAGGAATTAAAAATATCTCTATTTGTGGATGATATGATCCAATACATAGAAAACCCAAGGAACTCAATAAAAAGACTACTGGAACTAATAGAGAGGTTCAGCAAAGTAGCAGGATAAAAAATCAATGTACAAAAATCAGTTGGATTTCTCTACACCAGCAAGATGTATTTCTGATAAAGAAATAAGGGAAACCATACCATTCACTATAGCTACAAAAAAAGATAAAATATCTAGGAATAAACCTCACCAGAGATACAAAAGACCTATACAGAGAAAACTATAAAACACTACTACAAGAGACAACAAGGGTACTACATAAATGGAAGAACCTGCCTTGTTTATGGATAAGTAGACTAAACATTGTGAAAATGTCAATACTACCTAAAGCAATCTATACATTTAATGCAATCCAGATTTCAACAAAATTGTTTAAGGACATGGAAAAACTAATTACTAATTTCATATGGAAAGGAAAGAGACCTCAAATAAGCAGAAGAAAAACAAAGTGGGAGGTCTCACACTTCCAGATCTTAAGAACTACTATATAGCCACAGTAGTCAAAATAGCATGGTACTGGTACAATGATAGACAGATAAACCAATGGAAAAGAATCGAAAGTTCAGACATAGACCCATCCATCTATGGACAACTGATCTTTACAAAGGCCCAAAGCCCATTAAATGGGGAAGAGATAGACTCTTTAGCAAATGGTGCTGGCAAAACTGGATATCCACCTGTAGAAAAATGAAACAAGACCTATACCTCACCCCATACAGAAAAACAAACTCAAGCTGGATCAAAGACTTAAATGTAAAACCCAAAACTAAAATTCATCAAAGGTAAAATAAGGGCAAATCTAGGAGCCCTAATTTATGGCATAAATAAACTGTCAAGTATAACCCAGAATGTGCAGGAGATAGAAGAGAAGCTATATGACTGGGACCTTTTAAAAATTAAATTCTTGTGCACATCAAAAGACTTCATCAAAAGGGTAAAAAGAGAACCTACAGATTGGGAGAAATTATTTGCCTATGATGTATCTCCAAACTCTACAGAAAACTTCAGCACCTTAACATCAAAAAGACAAATAACCCAATTCACAAATGGGCAAAAGACTTGAACAGACACTTCACCAAAGAAGATATACAAGCAGCCAACAAACACATGAGAAATTGTTCACGATCATTAATCATTAGAGAGATGCAAATCAAAACAACGATGAGATATCATCTCACCCCAGCAATAATATCAAAGTTCAACAGATCAGATAGTAACAAATGGTGGCAGGGTTTTGGAGAGATTGGAACTCTTGTGAAGTGCTGGTGGGATTGTAACATGGTACAACCATTGAGGCAAATGGTATGGCGTTTCCTTAAAAAACTGAAAATAGAAGTACTATTTGACCCAGCAATTCCATTACTAGGAATATATCCTAAAGAGATGAGAGATAACACACAAACAGACATGTGTACACTTACGTTCACTGCAGCACAATTCACCATAGCAAAGAGATGGAAACAACCTAAATGCCCGTCAACGGATGAGTGAATAACCAAATTATGGTATATCTACACAATGGAATACTATGCCACATTAAAGAACAATGAAGGATACACGAATCATCTCGCAATGTGGATGAACCTGGAGGACATTATGCTGAGTGAAATAAGTCAATCACAGAAGGACTGTATGAGCTCATTACTGTAAAAAGACAGAGAAGGGTTTGCTTTGGAAAGGGAACTCACCTAGTAGGTTACCAGGATGGGGAGGGAATGGGAAGGATTAATTTAGGGCTAGTTGGGGCTTACACGCTGACATGGGTAGGGGAAGGGATATATGGGAAGGATATATGACCACCATGATAACACTGGGAAATGAGAGGACACTGCACTGTGCACATAGGAGATAGACGACAGATGCTAAAACCAACCAATGTGTCCACAATACCACATTGCCATTAACACCAAACACTAGGCTATACAGATAAACACACAAACACCTGAGATGATCAGAAAGGGGTCAGTGAGTAGAGGTATACTCTAGACCAAGGATAGACTCAGCTAAGCCTAATCTTGTACAGACAACAGTGATAAAAAATACTTGCAGTCCTTACAGAAACAATAGAAGACAGACACAAAGTATTACCTCTCAGACATCCTGACACTATAGGAGAGAGATTCAACAGAGCTACTACCTCAAGACCATAGTACTGGGGTACACCAGACTCAATTGGCACAACAAAATACATAAAAGCATTGCTCCACATCCTACATTGGTGCATAGTGACTGGGGTCTTAAAAGGTTTCAAGCAGCAGCCATCTAAGATGCAGCTAATGGTCTCCTAGCATCAGAAGTGAAGAAGAATGCAAAAGGCATTTAGAAGCAATCAGCCCTAGGACACAATGGTCCTCGAGACCAGAAGAACTGGATGGTGCCCAGCTACCAATGCCAACCACTCAAGAAAGGATCAAATCTGGAGATCCTGGATAGAGTAGGAGGAAAAACGTGGAAGAAAATCCAAAAATTCAATAATGACTAGAATTACTGGTCAGATGAAATCTGGTGGGACTCCCAATACAATGGCCCTGAAATCCATTCAGTTCCTGGAATAAAACTCACCCCCAGGAGCAGGTTCTCAGGCCAATAGTTAACAAGCTGTACATGCAGACCACTCAACCCAGGATGCCGTACCCACACACTCAATGGTAATACATCCCTTAGAGCAATAGACCATGGGACACCAAAGGACCAACATTTAAACTGAGGAAATGCAGGACAAACAAGAGTGCATAATTATGAGGGGCAAAGGGGGAGGGTTGCAGGGGAGGAGACTGGGTTAGGTTGGACATGGCGAATGGGGAATGAAACTAAATGTACATGTGATGTTGAATGTGAAACAAGCTCTTAAAGTAAAAATTATTAAAAAGAAAAAAAAACCTACTTCTAAAGAAAAAAAAATAAACTGACAGACAAGTGGTGGTGTGGTGGCATTACATATATAATATACAAATGACATGTATATGTAAAATTCTTACTACTCTGCCTGAAACAAAGAAGCAAGCCATAAATGTTAACTATTGTATTTCCCTACCTCACAGAACCTCTACAATGTTAGAAAATTTGAAATCTCGTCTCTAACAAGGTCACTTTGTGTTTTGGTCAAAATACCTAACCATTAAATGTCTGGGTCAAGTCAAATACCTGGATACATCTAAGGAGAGAAGGATATATTCTAAATTTGCTTTCAGTCATCACCTTCTCTGATATAAAATTAAACTAATTAGTGTGATTTGAATTTCCAGGACATACTGGAGGTAACCATGATACATTTTTGTCTGAGTTAACTATATTGTCAAAATATTTTGTGAAAGGTTCTGATATTTCATCAGCAGAAAAGATTATAAACAAATTAGATCACCACCACTGCATCACTGAAGAGTAGGGAAAAAATAGTTTAAATTAGTCTGTTTGAGAGGGAGAAAGATAGAAATAGGAGAGAGCGATAGGGACAGAGAGAAACAGAGGAAGGCAGAGAGAGAAAGACATAAAGACAGACAAGTGGCATACTACAATATATCATTTTATCTGAGCTTTCGTCCTTCCTGTAGTGTTTTTGTTAAAGTATCTTTTCTTTTATGAAATGGTGATATCAATAGATGTAGTTATATAATTTTGTTTTTTTCATTGAATGTCCTTAAAAATATCAAGTTAATTATCCTTTGTTATGTTGTTTCCATTTTTATTTTAATATTTACTTACATAAAATTCAACATCGTGAGAATTGTCATCTGATGACCATATAAAAATAAACAACTGAAATTGCATCTGTGTGGAAAAAAGACTGATAAAAGCAGATTTCTGTCCTGAGAATTTGTACCTATAGGCTTTCCTTGAGATTCAAATGTATGCTACCTGTGTGGTTCAGAAAATCTCAGAATGAAAATTAAACTATACAGGCCTTGGCACTATAATTTTAAAAATGATGGCATGTGGGTTTCTGACCTCTTCTAACTTCCTGAGGAAGAGGAAAGAGAATCACCATCAGCATCAACCCAAGGCTAATTCCTATGAAGCAGAGGTCAGACATAGCTTCACCCTGCAATCTTTTAAGCAATTCTGACATCAGCTATCCTTCCCATGACATGCTACTTCTCCACTGGGTTTGAGAATTCATGGCCATGGCCACACACAACTCACAAACTATATTCACAGTTATGGGGTTTATTAGGAAAGTAAGAGTTTACAATCAGGATCAGGAATAGTCTTTGATCAGGACAACCTCTCTCAGCTATGCCCACAGGCAGGCCTCTCTCTGGCCCTCAGCCAAACCTCTGACCTCCCTTCTCAGGCAAATATTGCAAAGCTCTCTAGCTCCACCAAAAAGTGCCCAGGTGTATCCTACTCAGCCAGTAAGCCTTAGCCCAAAGGTGTTCATCTCTCTTGCTCTTTGGATCTGGGTCAGCAACCTTAGCTCGGTTGACAAGTGCCTAGACGCACCCCACTCCACCAACAAGCCTCTTGCCTGAAGGCATTCTGCTTTCTCACTCTATAGGCCAGAAAGCCAACTGCACCATCTTCTACAATCTTCTGCTTCCTCCTTTTCTTCCCCCCTCCGGTTCTTCTTCTTCTTCTTCTTCTTTTAATTTTTATTGTGATTTTGGTGAAAGTTTACAGGGCAAATTCACTTTCCATACAGCAGGTCGCATACCCTTTGTCTCATGATATTGACTGCAATTCCCCACAATGCAACATCCTGCTTCCTCTTGCACAAACTGCTTCCTCAAAATTCAAAAAGCAAAACAGTCTCTTCTTTTCTCCCACAAGAGCACATAAAAGAAACAAGTGCTATCTTACCTAGGACATACAGACAAAGCCCAGCCAAATATAATCTCACAGCACAAAATTGCACCCATGGAAATAAGTTACCATGAGAGAAAATTGGAAAAATTGGCAAAAACACCAAATAGTACAATAACACCCCATGACTCTTAGATAATTATGATTTGAAATAGAACTTACATGGAATATTTTTAAAATATGCTTAATATTGAGAAATAAAATGTAGAATCAAAAAAATATGATAGGGAACAAAGTAGCATCAAAGAAAAATCAGGTACATATTTTTTACAAACCAAATAAACCATGTAGAAATGAAAAACATAAGCAATGATTTATGGTCACCTTTATGCATTTGACTGCTAACCAGAAGGCTGGTAGTTCAAACCCACCAGCCACTCCTTAGAAATAAGATTGGTCAATCTACTTCTATAGAGATACTGCCTCAGAAACCCAAGGAGGGGACGTTATGAGTTGAATCAACTCAAAGGCAGTGAGTTTGTTTTTTTTATTTTAAGTGGTGGTACAATTCATCCATAAGAGTGAAAGCTGTTTTAAATATATGCACATCCCGCCATGTTCTGTTTTATCTTTGAGAGACACTCTCCCATGTTTCTAGCCTTATTTAGGTAATAATATAATAAGTACATAGACCTATTAGATTAAGGACCAGTTATGATTTTGACCCTATTTTTGATACTCTAATATTTAGGAAATCTGGTAGCATAGTTCCTAAGGTATTTGACTGCTAACCAGGCGGCTGGTGGTTCAAACTCACCAGCCACTCCTCGGAAGGAAGACTGGGCAATATACTTCCGTAGAGATACCACCTCGGAAACCCAAGGATGGGTTGCTATGAGTCTAAATCGACTCAATGGCAGTGAGTTTGGTTGGTTTTTTTTTTTGGTTTAGGATAATATTTTTCTTTTTTCCTCAGGACTGTTTTCAAACAAATATACAAAAGTAATATGATTTGAATTATTCTCATGGACTGGGGATAGTAGGCGATAGATAGTAACTACAAAGAGTAGGGTGGATTCCTGCTAGCTTGAGCCTACATGACAGCCCTTGAGACTTTATATCCTAGAGATCCCTAAAGTTCAGTTTGAAAATTTACTGCACTTATGCAATTGACTACCATGCTACACAATCCCTTTTCTCCTTCATATCCTAAAAGTATAATTCCTGAGTAGTTTTATCATAAGAAAGAATTACCATTTTTAACAAACAACAGAATTACCTGTTTTAACAAATGACTAAAAGATATTAAATGCATGGTATTTTTGTTTTTATTCCCAAATGTTCAGTCATTTTAATATCATTTGCCTCTAAACTAACACTATTAAATACAGTTAAAGAGTGTTTCTTTCTTCATGATATATATGATTTATTAGAATAATTCATTGTTCCCTAATGACAGCAATACACACATATTGCAATTGTTGCAAATCACATAGTTATCATCTTTCCTTTTTTTTTTTCTTTTCTTTTCTTTCCAATTGAAGCCTTGTTTTGCACAATCAGAATTTAGCAACTTCATTAAATGCATTGCCTGGTGCACCTGTTTGGAGTCTGGGCATCATTTTCTTTTCTCCAACACATTTTTTATTCAAGATGTGCAGAATTTCAGAGAGGCTGTCTGGAGACTTTGAGACATCTGCACCCGACAGTTTGCTTAAACCAACAAAAAGTGTTGAAGCAAAAATCAAACTTTTGGGCATCAATTTAACCACTCCTTTTGGAGCACCCTAGATTGATGGAACATGTCAGCCCTGATACATCTACCATCGTTGCTCAATGCTTAGAATAACCATTAAAGCAAAACTGACTGCACTCTAATGAAAGCTGTCACCAGGAGTGGTGTGAGGCCTGTGGATGGAAAACAATGTAGGAAATATTATGAAACTCTGATTGGAATGCAGTGACTATGAGGAAAACAAATCAAAGAAAAATACCAGAAATAAAGTTATGCAATATAATTTAATCTATACATGTAATCTATTCAAGTAATTAAGCCTACTAGCATAGACATATTCATCCATTAGGAAAGGATACATGATCAAGCCTTTAAATTCTTAACATATAATTCATTTCTAGCATCCCAATTTTCTGAAAGTTTCCTTTGCTCACATGTGCAGTGATCATTTCACCAGTTCTCTTCACTGAATTTATGAATTTGGATTTGGAGAACTTGTCTACAACCTGAAGTGATAGAAATAATAAGGTAAGCAAAGAGGAGAAAAATGTGACCAAAACACAGAAATTCCTTTCTTCAATCTTGATTAACTCCTCATGAGGGCCAAAATTTGGCTTTTCTGAATCAGATTTATTTATTTATTTATTTATTTTTAAAAAAAGGTATCTGAATGTTGGGGATGGGGAAAGAAGAACGGAAAGAAAAATTAAAATTACCAATAGAGTCAGGATAGTTTTAATATTCATATTAAAACTATGAGGTCTCCAAATACACTTGCCTAGACTTTGTTGGGTGGAGGTGGAGGGTCGGCGAAAGAGGGGGAGGCCTTCAATGACATGGATTGACACGGTGGCTGTGATGATGGGCTCAAGTATAGCAGAGATCATGGATCTGGAGTGGGATGGGGCAGTGTTTCCGTTCTGCTCTGCATGGGGTCGCTATGAGTCAGAAATGACTCGATGACACCTAACAACAACAACAACAGACTCTGTTAGTTTGATTGCAAAAGTGGCTTCAATTCTTCACTTCTCCTGTATGACTACACTCTGCAATTTTACTTTGAAGTTTCTCCCGTCTAGAAGTAGAGATTATGTCACACCTCTGGAATGTGGGTTTGCCTTGTGACTTGATTTGGCCATTAGAATGCTGTAGTAGTGACACTGTCCAATTCTTAACCTAGGGTTCAGAGGCCTTGCACTCTTTCACTCACTCACTGTCTTGGAATCCTGCCATTATCATATGAAACAAGCCTGGCCTGTCTTGACCAGATAGGTGAATGAAGCCATCCTAGCATAGGCAGGCCTCAGCAGGCCCACCAGCTGATCACCAGTACATGAGTGAGGCCAAATAAGATCAGTCCAAACTGGTTCAAATTTGCTGACTCTAAAACTAAATAAATGCCTACTGTTTTAACTTATGGAGTTTTGGTAGGGTTTTTTAGCAGTAATAGTTAAGTGACTTAATCTCCAAACAAAAACATCAATTTCTGTCACCTTTGTCATGTGTATGTTCAATGAGTCAGTCACTTATTCATTTTTTTTCAGTGCAAATTATATGCTAGCTTTTGAGGCACAGACATTTATTAGGCATTAACTTGGTGCTATAAACACTTAAATGCAAAAATGAAGATGGAAAGTATGCTCTCAAAATATTTGCTTTCTAGAAGTTAAAAATAAGATATTTGGAAGTTGACTACAAGGGAACAGTACAAAGAGATTGTGTAAAAAACTGTGGTGGCATGTGCACAATTCATTTGTCAAAACCCATGGAATTATACATCTCAAAGTTAATCTTACTGTAGGTAATTTTTTTAGAAATCAACTGGGCTATAGGAGAAAGCCAAAAATGAATGCAGACTATGTCAAATCATTCTAATAGTATCTATTAATGTGATAGTATAACAAATAAATAGCATAACCATACTGAAGGGGTTTGAGAACATACAATAGGTTAAAGACAAAAATAAAATAAAATAAAAAACTTTGTATAAACTGTACTCTTGTATTCTAGTTGATTTTTTTTTCTTTTCCTCACAAGGATATGGGTAACTACTTTATACATATATTTTAAAAAAATAAATACTCACTGCCATCAAGTTGATTCTGACTCATAATGACACCTATTGTGTTTCCAAGGCTGTAAATCTATATAGAAGCAGACTGCCTCATCTTTCTTCTGCAGAGCACCTGGTGAGTTGGAACCACTGACATTTTGGTTAGCAGCTAAATGCCCTAACCATTACAGCACCAGAGCTCCTTTTTATATAAAATATTGTTGTTGTTATGTGCCGTCAAGTCGAACCCAACTCATAGTGACCCCTCCTTGGGTTTCCTAGACAGTATCACTACGGAAGTAGATTGCCCAACCTTCCTTCTGAGAACTGGCTGGTGGGGTTGAACCTCCAGCCTTCTGATTAACAGTCAAGTGCCTTAGGCAATATGCTACCAGAGCTCCTTTATATATAATAGAGTTGAACAAATGAGTAAACGTATTGTAGGTATTGAGAACTGGGTCTCACTGTTAGAAAAAGAAGTTATGAGCAAGGAAATGGGGAAAGGCTAGAAAGATCCCTATGGTGTTGTATTGAGCAAATCAATGTAAACTGATTTCTTTGTGTTAATATATGTACAGATTTGTTGTTGTTGTTATGTGTTATCAAGTCGGACCCGACTCATAACGGCCCCCACCTTGGATTTCTGAGGCAGTATCACTACGGGTAGATTGCCCAACCTTCCTTCCAAGGAGTGGCTGGTGGGTTTGAACCACCAGCCTTTTCGTTAGCAGTCAAGTGCCTTAGGCACTATGCTACCAGAGCTCCCTATGTACAGATAGAGACAAAAATAAATATAGATGTCAGAATGCCTGGGTAACTATAAACATACATATATTTCTAGTTCTTTCCACTTAGAGGGCCTAGAAACAGTAAAGCCACAGTAAAAATTAGTAGACTTAACAACCAGATTTTTTACTTCTAAAGGCCATTCTCTGATAAAAAGAAACCAAACTTATTGCCATCAAGTGGGATCTGACTCAAAGTGACTCCTCCTTGGGTTTCCAAAGCAATATCACTATGCAAGTAGATTGCCCAACCATCCTTCCAAGGAGTGGCTGGTGGGTTTGAACTGCCTTCTGGTTATCAGTCAAATGCCTTAGGCACTAAGCCACCAGAGCTCCTAAAAACAAAATGACTCCTTTAAAAAATGGTTAATTTTAGGGCTTGGCAGCTAAAATAGAAGACAAGTTTGGAGCATTTTGTGTTGTCAGAAAGTAAGAAAATATATTTATTTATTTATTTTGACATAAATAAACATAAAGAAGCATAGGACATAGAAAGGGCACAAGTGAAACAGGCAGAACATGGCAGAACACAAAGGGTTAAATAAAACTCAACTTGCAAGCCTAACTGCTGTATGTAGCTAAAGACTAATGCCAATTCTGGAACATAAGGTACGGAAGTATGCCAGCAACCAGTTCCATACTTCCTATCCTGCAAGATCTTTTGCAAGTGTTTGCAGGCAACTAACCTCCTCAGATCCCCAAGTATGCACATATTGCCAGAAGATGACCACTATATAATGTTTCTGGGGTGGCAGTATTCAGGCAAGGACACCAACTGAGAATCGACCCTGGGCCCTAGGAACAGCACATGTGTGCCACCCCTTTCTAGGAAACTACCACTCCTCAGAAAATCCCCACCTGTTTTAAAACTCTTAAAAATGCCAGCAAATTTTTGTTCTGGAAGACAAAGGTTAGCATTGCTTGATCCAACTTTGTCTCCGCTCATGAGCTACTTTCTCTTTCCCTTAATAAAAGCTTTGTTCGTGTGGAAAATCTAAACCTCTCCTGGTCATTCTGGTCATTGAAAGGCAAGAGCATGACACAACTGATCCCTGATGAGGAAGGGCCCCCTTGAACACAAGAATGATCCTGAAAATATCCTAAATAGCCAAATCTGCAACAATTGGGAAAAAAGTAAATAACAATAATACTGGTTTATAATCCAAAGAATAAAATAAATTCCAGTGATTCAAGATATTTATTTGCTTAAAAATGTTTCTTTATAAATAAATGGAGCACAAGGGACAACTATTTTCTACCTTTCTACTTCCTTCCTTTTTTCCAATTAATAAATGTAGAAGGGGTGAAGGAAATAGAAAATCATAATTAGAATTATACTAACAATTGCTGCAAGCAAGACCCACTGATGGATGCTAGTGTTATTGGGTGAAAGTAAATAAGAAAAGAGAATATTTGCATGATTTCATAGATCCTCTACATAAATAAATACCTATTAATTACAGATTGAAAAACAAAAACTTTACAGTAGAGAAACCTAGCAGACACTGCCTTAATCAAATGATCAAAGTTAATATCACCAGTAATAAGACATAACTACATGATGTATCCCCATATCATGCACTGAAATACTACCCCTGTAGTATTTTTCTTAATAGTATGTCACCTCAGCCTAATCCTGAGAAAACATCAGAAAAGCTGAAATTGGAAGACATTCTGCAAAATATCTGACCAAAATTTTTGTGAGTCTTCAAAAGTCTCAAGGTCATAAAAAAATAAGAGAAGACTGAGAAAATGTCATAAGTTGGAGACGATTAAGGACACATAGCAACTAAATACAAAGTGAGATCCTGGACTAGAGCCTGGAAAAAAAAAAAAAAATGGGGATGTTAGTGTAAAGCAAATAAAGTCCAAGCAAAATCTCTTGTTTAGTGAACAGTAAAGTACAAATATGGGAGCTCTGGTGGTATAGTGCCTAATCAGAAGCCTGGTGGTTCAAACCCACCAGCCATTCCTCAGAAGGAAGGTTGCACAATCTACTTCCACAGTGATATTGCTTTGGAAACCCAAGGAGGGGCACTATGAATTAGATCCTACTCAACAGCAGTGAGTTTTCTTTTTTCTTTTTTTTAGTAGCACAAATATATTTGGCACTCAAAATATGACTGGGGAAGAGGAACTACCTTCCTGAAGTAGACTTGACCTTAATGACTTGGATGGAGTAAAGCTTTTGGGACCGCCATTTGCTGATGGGCATGACTCAAAATGAGAAGAAACAGCTGCAAACATCCATTAATAATCAGGACATAGAACATATGAAGTATGATTCTAGCAAAATTGGAAGCTTTCAAAAATGAAATGGAATGTAGAAAGATCAATATCCTATAAACTAGATGAATGGACCTTCTAAAAATTCAATTTTTATGTGCTTCAAAAGGCTTCTCTAAAAGTGGAAAAAGGGAGCCTACCAATAGGGAAAAAATATTCTGCAACAACTTATCTGACAAGTGACTTACCTCTAAAATTTGTAGAAAACCTCAACACTTCAACAACAAAAAAAAAACACCAAAAATCCAATTAAAAAATGGGCAGAAGGCATGAACAGTCACTTTACCAAAGTGGATATTTAGGCAGCCAACAAACACATGAAGAAATGTTCACAGTCATTAGCCATTCAACTCACAGCTTGTGGAGTCGGTTCCCACTTACAGCGACTTCCCTTTGGGTTTCTAAGGTGGCATCTCTGTGGAAGTAGATGGCTCAGTTTCCTTCCAAGGAGTGGCTGGTGGGTTTGAACCACCAGCCTTCTGGTTAGCAGTCAAGTGCCTTGGGCACTATGCTACCAGAACTTATTATGCTGAGTGAAATAATAAGTCAATCACAGAAGGACAAATATTGAATTAATTCATTATAGTAAAAAGTCAAGGAAAGGTTTATATATGAAAGGAAATCTTCTTTGTTAGTTACCAGGGGTGGGTGTCAGGGAAGGGAACACTGCAAAAATAAAATAAATAAATAAATAAATAGATAGATAGATAAATAAATAAGATCAATATCTTAGGCATTACTGAGCTGAAATGGATTTGTTTGGGCCATTGAATCACACAACCATATTATCTACTATGCTCGGAAAGACAACTTGAAAAGGAATGGAGTGCTTGCATCATTACAAAAGATGTTTCAAGATCTATTCTGAACTACAATGCTGTCAGTGATTAGATAATATCCATAAGCCTATGGAAGACAAGTTAATACTCCTGTTAATCAAATTTACACACCAACCACTAAAGACAAAGATGAGGAAATTAAAGATTTTTACCAACTTCTGCAGTCTAAAATTGACCAAACATACAAGCAAGATGTGTTGATTATTATTGGTGATTATAATGCAAAAGTTAGAAACAAAGAAGAATCACCAGTAATTGGAAAATTTGGCCGTCATGATAGAAATAACACTGGAGATCACGTGATAAAATTTTGCAAGACCAATGACTTATTCATTGTAAATATCTTTTCTCAACAACATAAATGGCAGCTATAAATGTGGACTTCATCAGATGGAACAAACAGGAGTATCACCTAGATTATATCTTACCTGAATTTAGAGACCATCTAAAGAGTAAATTTGATGCATTGAACACCAATGACTGAAAACAAGATAAATTGTGGGATGACATCAAAAGCACCATACATGAAGAAAACAAAAGGTCTTTAAAAGACAGGAAAGAGGACTTCAGGTAAGATGGCGGAATAGACAGACTTGCTTCACCGACAAAGAAAAGAGAAACCAATTGACACAGATGGAGAAGATAATCCTGGAGCCCCTAGCTTTAAAAGGAAAGATGCAGAAGTGGATTAAATACCAAGGAGTAGAAGAATTTCAATGAAACAATGAATAAGGAGACAAACAAAGCTAGAGAATAGGTCACCTCCAGCTGAGGAAGGGCCACCACTTGCTCCTGCACTATCTGACCAACAATAGGCAACAGCTAACATGAGCCTGAATCACCCTTAACTGCTTAAGGCTTAAGAGCTTAACTGCTTAATGGCTAACAGAGGTCTGTGCACTCACTCTCATTCTCTATCACACCCACTGAGACAAGTGGTGAGTGCATAAGTGCTACCAACTAGTGAATGGAGATGCAAAGTAACCTGCTTACTCAGATATATCAAAACAAAATGAACAAACAAAAATATCTTGGCCAAATCACACCCATATGAAATCACCAAATAAATATAAATACAGTGATATAACAATGTCTCAGAGACCATCACAGTCCACACAAAGAAGTAAGATGAAGTAGTAGAAAAAATGGAAGAGGTTATTGACCCAGAACAAATCCCTAAGGAATAAGCAGCACTGGAACTCCCTGAAAAGGAATTCAAAAGAATTATATTTGGGTACCTTCAATGGATTGAGAGACAGATGAAGGAAACACTGACAAAATTAATGAAAACACAGACAAAACCCTAGGACAATTTGGAAAGAGAAGACAAGAACAAAAAGACAAAATAAATGAAAAATTAGAAATGATACAAAATCTGCAGATAGAAATACAGAAGATTAATACTAAAATTTCAGAAGTGAATAACACATTGCAAGGGCAAATGAGCAGAATCTAATAAATGGAAGATACAATTAGTGAGATTGAAGACAAATATTTCAACTGCTTTGTTAAGGGATCGATCAGATAAAAGATTGAAACAAAATGAAGAAAGCCTAAGATTCATATGGGATACCATCAAGAAGAATAACTTAGGTGTAACTGGAATTCCCAAACTAGAAGAGGCAAATAAAACCACAGAGAAAATGGTCAAAGATTTGTTAGAAGAGAATTTCCCTGATATAACAAAAGAAGAGAGTGCATTCATTCAAACACTTCAATGAACACCAAACAAGATAAACCTCAAAAAAAAAAATCACCAAGACATATCACAATCAAACTCACCAAAACCACAGACAAAGAAAGAATCCTGAAAGCAGCATGGGAAAGGGGAAAAGTTAACAAGAAAAGGGAAACAAATAAGACTAAGCATTGATTTCTTGACAGAAACCATGCAGGTGAGATGACAATGGGATGATATGTATAAAATGCTGAAAAAAAATTCCAAACAATAATTGTTGTTGTTGTTGTTAAGTGCTGTCGAGTTGTTTCCGACTCATAGCGACCCCATGCACAGCAGAACGAAACACTGCCCGATCCCACGCCAGCCCCACAATCCATGCTATACTCAAGCCCATCATCACAGCCACTGTATCAATCCATCTCCCTGAAGGCCTCCCCCTCTTTCGTCGACCCTCC
>NW_006921692.1:7264980-7271887 GCF_000298275.1 Orycteropus afer afer | reverse complement strand
CCCTTCCTCCTGCTCTTCCGGCCTGCTACTCTGTGCTATGCCTGTGCTTACCTTGCTCCCGAAGACCTGGTCCCTCTCAGTAGGGTAACAAGGGAAACGTGTTCAGTGCAGATCAGTGAGTAAGCACAAGCCCACCTTGTCATCATAGGAGACTTTAATATACCACATTCAATCAAAGATAGAAAAATGGAAATAAACTAAACAAATATGCAGAAGAACTAAACAATACAATCAACCATTTTGACCTTACTGACATCTACAGAGCACTTCACCCTACAACAGCACAATATATATTATTTTTCCAGTGCCCATGGAACATTCTCCAGGATAGACCATATGTTAGGCCACAAAGCAAGCCTCAATAAATTTAAAAACATTGATATATTTCAAAGCATCTTCTCAGATCATAGAGCTATAAAATTATAAATCAACAATAGGAAGATCAAGGATAAAGAGCAGACACATGGAAACTGAATAAAATCCTCCTTTAAAATTACTGTGTAATAGAAGTAATGAAAATGAAATTGAAAACTTTCTTGAATCAAATGAGAATGAAAACACAACATACCAAAATCTATGGTATACAGGAAAAGCAGTGACCAGAGGGCAATTTATAGCAATAAATGCACACATCAAAAAAGAAGAAAGAGTCAAGATCAACACTTTAACCCAACATCTCCAGAAATTAGAAAAAGAGCACCCCCCCCAAAAAAAAGAGTCTACAGTCACCAGAAGAAAAGAAATAAAGATTCAAGCAAAAATGAATGAAACAGAAAACAGAAAGAGAATAGAACAAATCAACAAGACTAGACTTTGGTACTTTGAAAAGATTTATAAACTTGACAAACCACTGGCAAACTTAACAAAGGAAAAGAGGGAGAGAATACAAATAACACAAATAAGAAACAAATTTGGCAACATCACAACAGAACCAACTTAAATAAAAAGGTGAATATCAGGAAACTATGAAGAACTGTATTTCAACAAATATGAAAATGTAGAAGAAATGGACAGATTTCTAGAAGCATACTACTTACCTAAACTGACACAGACTGAGGTGGAAAATTTGAACAGACCCATAACAAAAGAAGAAAGTGAACAGGTCATAAAAAAAATGTACCAACAAAAAATGTCCTGATCCAGATGGTTTCACTGGAGAATTCTACCAAATGTTCAGAGAGGAATGGACACTGATCCTACTCAAACTACTCCACAACAAAGAAAATGATGGAATCCTCCCAAATTCATTTTATGAAGCAAGTATAACCTTGATACCAAAACCAGACAACACATGACTAAAAAGGAAAACTTCAGACCAATATCCCTCATGAATGTAGATGCCAAAATCTTCAACAACATCTTAGCCAGTGGACTCCAACAACATATTGAAAAATAATACATCATGACCTAATGGTGTGCATACCAAGTATACAAGGATGGTTCAACATTAGAAAAACAATCAGCATAATACATCACATAATTTAAATAAATGAAAGGAATCACATGATGATACAATTGATGCAGAAAAGGCACTTGATAAAATCCAACACCTATTCCTGATAAATCACCACTCATTTGTCAATTTATTGTACTGTGGTGGCTTGTATGCTGCTGTGAGGCTGGAGCCTATGCCATCAGTATTTCAAATACTAGCAGGGTCACCAGTGGTGGACAGGTTTCAGCAGAGCGTCCAGACTAAGACAGATTCAGAAGAAAGAAAGGGCTGTTCACTTCTCAAATAATCAGTCAGTGAAAACCTTATGAATAACAGTGAAACATTGTCAGATATATTACTGGAAACCTTTATGAATAGCTCTGAAGCATTGTGCAACATACTGCTGGAAGATGAGCCTTTCAGGTGGAAGACACTCAAAACAGGACTGGGGAAGAGCTGCCTCCTCAGAGTTGAGCCAGCCTTAAGGATGTGGATGGAGTAAAGCTTTTGGGACCTCCATTTTCTAATGTGGCATGACTCAAAATGAGAAGAAACAGCTGCAAATATCCATTAGTAATCACAACATGGAATGTAGGAAGTATGAATCTAGGAAAATTGGAAGTTGTCAAAAATGAAATGGAACACATAAAGATCAATATCCTAGGCATTAGTGAGCTGAAATGGACTGGTTTTGGCCATTTTAAATCAGACAACTGTCTGATCTACTATGCTAGGAATGACAACTTGAAGAGAATTGGGGTAGCATTCGTTGTCACAAAGAATGTTTCAAGATCTATCCTGAAGTACCTTGTTGTCAGTGATAAGATAAAATATCCATAGGCCTAAATATTTGACTGCTAACCAGAAGGCTGGTGGTTCAAACCCACCGGTCACTCCTTGGAAGGAAGATTGGGTGATCTACTTCTGTAGTGATACCACCTTGGAAACCCAAGAAGGGGTCATTTTGAGTTGGATCTGACTTGATGGTAGTGAGTTGAGTTACAAAAAGGATCATTTACTACTACTATTATTCGAATTTAAACACCAACCAACAAAGCCAAAGATGAGGAAATTGAAGATTTTTACAAACTTCTGCAATCTGAAATCAACCAAATGTGCAATCAAGATATGTTGATTATCATGGTGACTAGAATCCAAAAGTTGGGAACAAAGAAGAATCACCAGTAATTGGAAAATATGATCTTGTTGATAGAAGTAATGCTGGAGATTGCATGATAGAATTTTGTGAGACCAATGACTTATTCATTGAAAATACTTTTTTTCAGCAACATAAATTGCTACACACATGAACTTTACCAGACAGAATACATAAAAATCAGATCGATTATATCTGTGGAAAGTGGTGATGGAGAAGCTCAATATCTTCAGCCAAAACAAGGCCAGGAGTTGATTGTGGAACAAACCATCAACTGCTCATATGCAAGTTCAACTTGAAACTGAAGAAAATTAAAACAAGTCCACGAGAGTCAACATACAACCTTGATTATATTCCTCATGATTGTAGAGACCATCTAAAGAATAAATTTGATGAATTGAACACCACCGACTGAAAACCAGAGGAATTGTGGGATGACGTTGAGAACATCATCCATGAAGAAAGTAAAAGGTCATTAAAAAGACAAGAAAGGAAGAAAAGACCAAAATGGATGTCAGAAGAGGCTCTGAAACTTGCCCTTGAGCAGAGAATAACTAAAGTAAATGGAAGAAATGACAAGATAAAAGAGCTGAACAGAAGATTTCAAAGAGCAGCTAGGGAAGACAGACTCAATTATTATAATGAAATGTGCAAAGACCTGGAATTAGAAAACTAAAAGGGAAGAACACAATCAGCATTTCTCAAGCTGTAAGAATTGAGGAAAAAATTTAAGCCTCGAGTTACAATACAGAAAGATTCTATGGGTAAAATATTGAATGATGCCTGAAACATCAAAAGAAAATGGAAGTAATACACAGAGTCACTGTACCAAAAAGAATTAGTCAATGTTCATCCATTTCAGGAGGTGACATATGATCAAGAACCAATGGTATTGAAGGAAGAAGTTGAAGCTACACCAAAGGAATTGGCGAAGAACAAGGCTCCAGGAATTGAAGGAATACGCATTGAGATGTTTCAACAAACAGATGTCATACTGGAGGCACTCAGTCATCTATGCCAAGAAATGTAAAGGACAGTACCCTGGCCAACCGACTTGTAGAGATCCATATTTGTACCTATTCCAAAGAAAGGTCATCCTACAGAAAGTGGATATTATCAAACAATATCATTAATATCACACCCAAGGAAAATCTTGCTGAAGATAATTTAAAAAAATGGTTGCAGCAGTATATTGATAGAGTACTTCCAGAAATGCAAGCTGGATTCAGAACAGGACATGGAACGAGAGATAACATTGCTGATGTCAGATGGATCTTGGCTGAAAACAAAGAATACCAGAAAGATGTTTACTTGAGTTTTATTGACTATGCAAATGATTTCAATTGTGTGGATCATAAAAAAATTATGGATAAAATTGAGAAGGATGGGAATTCTAGAACACTTAATTATGATCATGTGGAATAGGTACATAGACCAGGAGGCTGTCATTCAAACAGAACAAAGACATTGAATGGTTTAAAATCAGTAAGGGAGTGCGTCAGGTTGTATCCTTTCACCATACTTATTCATTCTGTATGCTGAGCAAAAAATTTGAGAAACTGGACCATATGAAGAAGAGCATGGTATCAGGATTGAAGGAAGACTCACTAATAACCTGCACCATGCAGATGACACAACTTTGCTTGCTGAAAGTGAGGATGACTTGAAGCACTTTCTGATGAATATTAAAGACTACAGTCTGTATGTGGATTACATCTCAACATAAAAAAAAAAAAAAAAAAAAAAAACCTAAAATCCTCACAACTGGGCTGATAAGTAGCATCACGATAAATGGAGAAAAGATTGAAGTTGTCAAAGATTTCGTATTACTTGGATCTACAATCAACACCAATGGAAGAAGCAGTCAAGACATCAGACAATATATTGCACTGGGCAAATCTGCTCCAAAGGACCTCTTTAAAGTGCTGAAGAGCAAAGATGTTTCTTTGAAGACTAAGGTCCACCTAACCCATGTCAATGTATTTTCAATTACCTCTTATGTATGTGAAAGCTGGACAATGAATAAGGAAAACTGAAGAAGAGTTGATGCTTTTAAGTTGTGGTGTTGGCTAAGAATGCTGAAAGTACCATGGACTGCCAAAAGAACTAACAAATCTGTTCTGGAAGAAGTGCAGCTGGAATGTTCCTTGGAAGCAAGATGGCCAGACTTCAGTTGGCTTACTTTGGTCATGTAGTCAGAAAGGACCATTTCCTGGAGAAGGATATTGTTTCAGCTACCTAGTGCTACTCTGACAAGAATATACCACAAATGGGAGGGCTTGAACAAACAGAAGTTTATTCTCTTACAGTTTGGGAGGCTAGAAGTCTGAGTTCAAAGTGCCAGGCTCTAGGGGCTGTGTGAAAGCCCCTAGACCTTGGCCTTCAGCTCTGCCTCTTGCTCCTGGCCCACTAAAGCTAGAGGCATCTCTTCACTCAGGCAGCTACTTGCTGCTGAGACTAACAAGCCCACAGTCTACAAATAAAATGGCACAGTCCTGATGTTACCAAATCACACAGCAGGCCATTGATTCAAAACCATTTAAAGTCCCAGGATCAGCAGAGTATGGTAGGCTGCTGAACAATGACTCAGCTACATGCAGGGTTCGAGCATGCCATATGCTAGAGACCATTTCCAAAGCTGTTTCTTATATACGGGAAACAGACCACATACCTTAGGACAACTATTCAGCCACTCACCGTAGATTCCACCACAAAGCTGATTACCAGTCTCATCACAGGGAATACTACATTCAGCTGCCCAGGACTCAACCAATCCCAGCCAAGCTGACACACAAACATAACCACCACAGATATCATGCTTGGTAAAGTGGAGGGTCAACAAAAAAGGGGAAAGCCTTCAATGAAATGGACTGTCACAGTGGCTGCAATAATGGGTTCAGATATAGCAAGTATTATGAGACTGGCACAGGACCAGAGAATATTTCATTCTGTTGTATATAAGTTCATTATGAGTCAGAGCCAACTCGACAGCACCTAACAACAATTCCTGTCAAAACTCAGAAAAATAGGAATAGAAGGGAAACTCCTCAGCATAACAAAGGACTTAAATATAAGACCAATAACCAGCATTGTTCTCAATGGAAAGATACAGAAACCATTAGCCTTGTGAACAGGAACCAGACAAGGATGCAATATTGTATTGGAAGCCCTAGCCAGGGCAATAAGGCAAGAAAGGGAAATCTAAGGGATCCAAATTAGTAAGGAAGAAGTAAAAGTATCCTATTTGCTGATGATATTATCCTATATGTAGAAAACTCAAGAGATTCAGCAAAAATGTTACTGGAATTAATTGAGAGATTCAGCATAGTGGCAGGATACAATATTAACATACAAAAATCAGTTTGATTCCTCTACACCAGCAAAGAGGTCTCTGAAAAGGAAATAAGGATATCAATACCATTTACAATAGCTACCAAAAAAATAAAATACTGGGGAATTAATCTTACCAGGGACACAAAAGACTTGTGAAAGAAAACTATAAAACACTACTTCAAGAAACCATAAGAGATCTACATAAATGGAAGAACATACCATGATCATGGATAGGCATATTGAACATTGTGAAAATGTCAGTACTACCCAAAACAATCTATACATTCAATGCAATCCCAATCTAGATCTCATGACACTTCTTTAAGGACATGGAAAAACCAATTTAAAATAAAATAAAACTAATTTTATTTGCAAAGGAAAGAGACCTTAGATAAGCAAAGCACTACCAAAGAAGAACAAAATAGGTCTCACATTCCTGGATCTCAAAACCTACTATACAGCCATAATAATCAAAACAGCCCAGTATTGATAAAACGACAGACACATAGACCCATGGAATAGAATTGAGATCTCAGAAACAGATTCCTCAATCAGTGGTTAGCTGATCTTTGAGAAAAGGCCAAAATCCATTAAATGGGGAAGAGATAATCTCTTTAATGAATTATGTTGGCAAAACTGGTTATCCATCTCCAGAAAAATTAAACAAGATCCATACCTCACACTATACACAAAAATGAACTCTAGATGGATCAAAGACTTAAATGTGAAACCTAAAACTATAAAGTTCCTCGGGGAAAATGTAGAGGTAAATTTGTTATTGTTATAGCTACATGCCTAGGGGTCAGCTCTGGCTCATAGTGACCCTATGTACAATAGAATGAAACACTGCCTTATCCTATGACAGCCTCATAAGACTAGCCACTGTGTCAATCCATCTCATTGAGGGTCTTTCCCTTTTTTGTTGACCCTCCACTTTATCAAGCGTGATATCCTTCTCCAGAGAATGGTCTCTTCTGACAACA
>NW_006921692.1:7253465-7264605 GCF_000298275.1 Orycteropus afer afer | reverse complement strand
ACCAGCCACTCCTCGGAAGGAAGGTTGGGCAATCCTACTTCCGTAGTGATACTGCCTCGGAAACCCAAGGAGGGGTCGCTATGAGTCGGGTCCGACTCGATGGCACATAACAACAACAACAACAATTTATTGCGTAAATAGACTATCAAGCATAACCTAAAAATGGACAAACAACAGAAGATAAGCCATATAATTGGGACCTTCTAAACATTAAATTTTTATGTGCTTCCAAAGACTTCTCCAAAAGAGTCAAAAGAGAACCTAAAGACTGGAAAAAAAAAAAAATTGACAATGACATACCTGACAAGGGACTTATCTCTAAAATTCATAGAAAACTCCAATACCTCAAAAACAAAAAGACAAACAATCCAATTAAGAAATGGGCAGAAGACATGAATAGACACTTCATCAAAAAAGATATTCAGGTGGCCTACAAACACATGAAGAAATGTTCCTGATCATTAGCCATTAGTGAGATACAAATCAAAACAATGAGTTACCATCTGTTTTGGTTATTTTGTGCTGCTTTAACATAAAATACCACAAATGGATGGCTTTAACAAATAGGAGTTTATTCTCTTATTGTTTTGGATGCTAGAAGTCCAAATTCAAAGTGTCAAGCTCTAGGAGTTGGATGAAAGACTCTGAAACTTGGGTTTCAGCTCTGCCTCTTGCTTCCAGCCTAGTAGAGCTAGAAGTGTTTCTTCACTTAGGCAACTGGTAGATGATGAGGCTAACAAGCCCAAGGTCAACAAATAAAATGGCACAGTCCCAATATATCAAACAATATGGCAGATCACTAATTCAAGTCCATAGACCCAAGATCAGCAGGAAACATTGCAGGCTGCTAAATGAAGACTTGGCTACATGCACAGTCCAAGCATGCCAAAAAGCTTGAGAGACCTTTAACAAAACTTCTCCTTATATACTGGAAGCTGACCACATCCCTAAGGCAACTACTCAGCTGCTCCAGTGGTTTCTACCATGGAGTTTATTATCAATCTCATTATGGGGAATAACTACATCAAGGTGCCCAGCCACTCAAAACCAGGCCCAGCTAATTTGACACATAACCTTAAATACCACACTATCTCTACTAATAGCAAGTTCAACAAGACAGAAAATAACAAATACTGGCAAGGATGTGGAGAGATTGAGACTCTCATACATTGCTAGTGGAACTGTAAAATGATAAAACCACCATGGAAATCAGTATGGTGATTCCTTAAAATGTTGGAATAAGAAATACCCTTTGATCCAGCAATCTCATACCTAGGTATATATCCTAAAGAAGTGAGAGCCAGGACAATAGATATATCCACACCTGTGTTTATTGCAGTGCTATTCACAATAGCAAAGATGTAGAAGCAACCTAAGTTCCCAATAACAGAAGAATGGAAACCAAACTATGGTACATACACAGAATGGAGTACTATGTAACACTAAAGAATAATGGAAGATCTGTGAAACACTGCATAACATTGATGAACTTGGAGAATATTACACTGATTGAAATAAGTCAATGACAGAAGGGCAAATATTGTATTAATTTACAATCATAAAAAGTCAAGGAAAGATTTATATATGAAGGAAACTTTCTTTGTTGGCTATCAGGGATGGGAATGGAGGGGAGGGAACACTGCTAGGTAGGTAGAGACAAGTATTGATTTGGGTGAAAGGAAGGGCAATGTACTAAAAGTGAGTGACCAACATGGTGGCACTGAGGAAGAGGAAAACATAGAGAGGTACATGAGAGGTCCAGACAACAAAGATGAACCCTTTTGCATGTACAGTACTGCATTGTCAGTGATGGCCAGCATTGATCTATAGGTGGATAGATGGGTGAACAGGTTGAATGATCAGGTATGTCTAGGCAGGGAGAAGTGTGCCCATGACCATGTACAGGACAGACAGGTGATATTTCTACATGAGTATTTGTATATACTGTAAGAATGTCTGGGTGTATACTAGAGCTGACAAGAGACAAGGTTGTGGTGTCTTCTTGGCCACAGCAAGCTACACTAAGGGACTGAGTAGTTGAACCTGTGGGCTCAAGGCTGTGGTTGGATAACATACTACACAAAAACATTGTTCCACATGCTACTTTGGTGAGTAACAACTGGGATCTGAAAAGCTTGTAAATAGCCATCTAGATGCAACAATGGGTCTCTCCTTGTCCAGAGCAAAGAATGAAGAAAACCAAAGACACATGGAAACGGTTAGTCCAAGTGACTAGTAGTGATGTGATCCTCAGCCTATATGACTATGAGACCAGAAGAACTAGGTGGTGCCCTGCTACCAGTGTCAACCTCTCAGAGGGGTTTGGTACAGAAGACCCTGGATAGAGTGAGAGAACAATGTGGAATAAAACTCAAAATCATTAAAAAAAAAACAGGTTTGCTTGTCTGATAGAGCCTGGTGAGACCCCTGAGACTATAGCCCCTGGTAACCCTTCAGGTCTAGAGCTGAACTTACTCCTGTGACTTCTAGCCAAACAATAGATAGGAATATGGGGTGAACATTTACATCAGGTAGATACACTCCTTGGTGCAATCAATCATGACAGAACAGAAGGGCAGTGTTTACACAGGGAAATAGCTCAGGGTGTGGGAGTGCATGGGAGGGAAGGACATAGGGAAGAGGTAACTGCAGAGAGGAAGTGGGAGGAGATCTGTGAGGTAGTTAAGATTGTGTATCAACTTGACTAGGCCTGGTTGAGTGGCTGGGCAGCTGTATGTATTTATTTCCCATGGTAAGATTGGTAATTAACTGAAAGGTGGACTCTTGGAGCAACTGAGTAGCTGCCTTGGGTATGTAGTCTGCTTCCCTTATATAAGAAACAGCTTTGGGAATGGTCTTCAGCTTATGGCACAATTTAACCCTGCATGTGGCTGTGTCATTGTCAGCAGCCTGCCATCCTCTGCTGACCTTGGGCCTTTCAATGGACTTGAATTAATGGTCTGCCATGTGGTTTGGTAACTTTGGGACTATGCCTTTTTACTTGTCAACCTTGGGCTTGCCAGCTTCAGCAGCCAGCAGTTGTCTGAGTGAAGGAAAGCCTCTAGCTCCAGTGGGCCAGGAGCAGGAGGCAGAGCTGAAGCCCAAGGTTGAGGAACTTTCAGCCAGCCCGTAGAGCCTGGTACTTTGAACTTGTCTAAAGCCTCCAAACTGTAAGAGAATAAACTCATGTTTCTTCAAGCTATCCATGTTTGTGGTATATTCCTGTCACAGCGGCACTAGGTAACCAAAACAAGCTGTTACTCTGTGGGGGAACTGCAGTCAATGTCATGAAAAAAAATGTGTGTGAACACTGTATGGACAATTAATTTGTTTTCTAAACTTTCACCCAAATTGCAATAAAATTAAAAAAAAAAGACAAGAAAGGAGAAAAAAGACCAAAATGGATATCAGATGACACTCTGAAACTTGCTCTTAAATGGAGAGTAGCTAAAACAAATGGAAGAAATTACAAGATAAAGGAGCTGAACAGAAGATTTCAAAGAGAAGACAAAGTCAATTATTATAATGAAATGTGCAAAGACCTGGAGTTAGAAAACCAAAAGGGAAGAAAACTCTAGGCATTTCTTGAGTTGAAAGAACTAAAAATTCAAGCCTCGAATTGCAATATTGAAAGATTCTATGGGCAAATATTGAATGATGCAGGAAGCATCAAAAGAAAATGGAAAGAATACACAGAGTCATAGTACCAAAAAGAATTAGTCAATGTTCAGATTAGTCAATTTCAGATGGTAGTATATGATCAAGAACCAACAGTATTGGAGGAATAAAGTAAAACTGCACTGAAGGCATTAGAAAAATACGAGGGTCCAGTAATTGACAGAATACCCACTGAGATGTTTCAACAAACAAAAGCTGTCCTGAAGGCACTTACTCATCTATGCCAAGAAATCTGGAAGATACTTCCCTGGCCAACTGACTGGAAGAGATCCCTATTTGTACCCAATCCAAAGAAAGATGATCCAACAGAATCACATACAAGTAAAATTTTGCTGAAGATAGTTCAAAAATGTTTGCAGCAATATATTGACAAAGAACTTCCAGAAATGCAAACTGGAAGAGGATGTTGAATGAAGGCTATCATTGCTGATGTCAGATAAATCTTGGCTGAAAGCAGAGAATACCAGAAAGATGTTTACTTGTGTTTTATTGACTATGTGAAAGCATTCGACTGTGTGGATCCTAACAAAATATAGATAACACTGAGAAGAATAGGAATTACAGAACTCTTAATTGTGCTCAGGAGGAAGCTGTAGATAGACCACAAGGCTGTCATTAAAAAAAGGGAGGGGGGCGGGATACTGCATGGTTTAAACTCAAGAAGGGAGTGTGTCAAGGTTGTATCTTTTCACCATACTTGTTCAATCGGTATGCTGAGCAAATAACTTGAGAAGTTAGATTATATGAAGAAGCATACTGCATCATGATTAGAGGAAGACTCCTTAACAACCTGCGATATACAGACAACAGAACGTTGCTTGTGAAAGTGAAGATGAATTGTAGCACTTACTGATGAAGATCAAAGACTACAGTCTGCAGTACGGATTACAAATCAACATAAAGAAAATGAAAATGACATCACAATAATGGAGAAAGGATTGAAGTTGTCAAAGATTTCATATTACCTATTTTAACAAACCACACCAATGGAAGCAGTGGTCAAGAAATCAGACAACGTGTTGCACTGGCCAAATCTTCTGTAAAAGACCTCTTTTTAGTGCTAAGGAGCAAAGATATCTCTTTGAAAACTAAGTGTGCCTAACCCAAGTCATGGTATTTTCAATCACCTCATATGCATGTGAAAGCTGGACAATGAATGAGGAAAACTGAAGAAGAGTTGATGCTTTTGAATTGTGGTGTTGGTGAAGAGTATTGCAAGTACCATGGACTGCCAGAAGAATAAATAAATCTGTCCTGGAAGAGGTGCAGCCTGACTGCCCCTTGGACACAAGAATGGCCAGACTTCAACTCACCTACTTTGGTCACGCTGTCAGAATAAACCATTCCCTGGAGAAGGGTATCATGCTTGGTAAAGTGGAGGGTCAGGGAAAAAGGGAAAGGCCCTTAATGAGATATATTGATACAGAGGCTGCAATGATGGGCTCAATTATGGCAAGTATTGTGAGTCTGGAGCAGGACTGGAGAGTGTTTCGTTCTGTTGTACATAGAGTCACCATGAGTTGGAGCCTACTAAATGGCACCTAAGAACAACAACATAGTACAAATATAACTTTATTTCATTTTGCTAACTTTATTCTGGTTATCATTAAGGAAAGCTGGGTGAAAAGTATGTATGTAGATAGACACAGAGGAATATAGATATTAGATTGCTTAATGTTTTCTGCACTTGGCCAGGCTTCATCTCACCTACTTTGGTCATGTTGTCAGAAGGGTCTTGTCCCTGGAGGATATCATGCTTAATAAAGGGCCAGTGAAAAAGAGAAAGACTCTCAATGAGATGGACTGACACAGTGGCTGCAATGATGGATTCAAGTGTAGCAATGATTTTGAGGATGGCACAGGTGCAGGCAGTGTTTCATTCTGTTGTATGTAAGTTTGCTATGAGTTGGAGTTGACTCAATGGCACCGAACAACAACATTCCATTCAAGCAAAAAAAATTAAATATTATAAATACATATATAAATGTAATTAACTAAGCCATGAGCATGCAAAATGTGGCAGAAAGTGTGCTCTGTATTAAAATAACATAGCAACCAAAGCAGACCTGGTTCCTGACCACATATAGTTTATATTCTACCACTGAGATTATTCAGTTCTTTGGATCTCTTTGAGGTCCTGTCAGACAATTATTAAAAAGTCATATTCAAACTTCTGAGGGAAGAGATTCTATCTTCTACTTCCTTTAAACTTAGTGTGGTAGCTAAATTTGTATGTCAACTTGGCTGGGCCTGATTGAGTGGCTGGGCAGCTGGTAGTAGTTATTCCTCACAATGAGACTGGCAATCAATTCCATGGTGGGATCTACCACAAGCAGCTGAGTAGCTGCTTTGGGGCTGTGGTCTGATTCCTGTATATAAGGAGAAGCCTTGGGGATAGTCTCTAGTTTATGGCATGCTTGGACCCTGCATGTAGCCATGTGATTGTTCAGCAGGATGCCATGCTCTGCTGACCTTGGGACTTACAATGGAATTGAATTAATGGTCTGCCATGTGGTTTGGTAACATCAGGACTGTGCCTTTTTACTTGTCAACCTTGAGTTTGTCAGTCTCAGCAGCTAGCAGCTGAGAGTGAAGAAAGGCCTCTAGCTCTAGTGGGCCGGGAGCAGGAGGCAGAACTGAACCCCAAGGTTGAGGGACTTTTACCCAGCCCCTAGAGCCTGGCACTTTGAACTTGGACTTAAAGCCTCCAAATTGTAAGAATAAACTCCTGTATGTTAAGGCCATCCCATTTGTGGTATATTCTTGTCAGAGCAGTGCTAGATAACCAAAACACCTAGCGAGTACGATATGTATACAACTTAAAGCTGCAATAAATGTTCACACCCAGGATGTGCACATTGAAAAGATGCTTTTGTTCAAACCTCTGAATACCCATGCATGCAAAGATAAAAGAGTACTTTGGAAAAATATTTTACACATTGTAGATTGTAGCAAATTGCTTAAGTTGATCATTCCAACTTACCTTTCACGATTAACTAGAGACCAGCTGTGGAATTCTCAGAAACAAATTACCTATTAATATTACTACTTCTGCCTAGCAGTAATAGAAAATTCAGTCTCCTCTTTGGTGATTGCAATTGTCAGTTATTGATAAATATTATTAGGTAAGAAACTACAAAAACAGACTCATTTATAAGTACAATTGAGTTCATTGATATAAAGAATAAGAGTAAATTGGAAAATGTGTTCTACTATAGAAATTATTTCTATAGTAGTTTCAGCTATTCTGTTCCAAATATTACCATTTACAAAACCCATGACTAGTATTATTTTCTAACTTGTATCATGTCTTTTTCTATGAAATATGTAAAACATAGCTAACTCTCAAGTAATAGAAGTAGATAAATAAATACACTGCTGTTATTGTTGTTAGGTGCTGTCAAGTCAGCTCCAACTCATGGCAACCCTATGTACAAATGAAACACTGCTAGGTAGGTCCTGTGCCAGCTTCTTGATATATTGAGCCCATTGTTGTAGCCATATGCCAATCCATCTTGTTGAACGTCTTACTCTTTTTCAGTGACCCCCTACCTTAGGAAACATGGTATTTCTCTCCAGGGAATGGTCCCTTCTTACAACATGACCAAAGTAGGAGAGATGAAGTGTGGCCATTCTTGCTTCCTAGCAGTATTCTGGTTGCACTATTTCCAGGACAGATTTGTTCATTCTGACAGTCCACAGTATTTTCAGTATTCTTCACTAACACCACAACTCAAAGGCATCAACTCTTCTTCAGTCTTCCTTATTCATTGTCCAGTTTTCACATGCATATGAAGTGATTGAAAATACCATAGCTTGAGTTAGTCACACTTTAGTATTCAAAGTGAAATCTTTGCTTCTTAACACTTTAAAGAGATCTTTTAGTGCATAAGACATTTGGCTGCTAACCAGAAGGTTGGTGGTCCAAACCCTCAGAAGGAAGGTTGGGCAATCTACTTCTGTAGTGATACTGCCTCAGAAACCCAAGGAGGGGTCACTATGAGTCAGGTTTGACTCAACAGCACATGACAACAACAACAACACATGATGTCTGATTTCTTGACTGCTGCTTCCATGGGTGTTGACTGTGGATCCAAATAAATGAAATCCTTGGCAATTTCAATCTTTTCTCCATTTATTGTGATGTGACATATTTGTCTAGTTATATGAGGATTTTTTTTCTTTATGTTGAAGTGTACTCTATATTGAAGATTGAAGTGTTTGATCTTCATCAGTAAGTACTTCAAACCAGCTTCATTTTCAGCAAGCAAGGTTGTGTCATCCGCATATCAAAATGTTGTTAATGAGGTTTCCTTCAACCCTGATGCCACATTCTTCTGTATATAGTGCAGGTTCACACATTATTTACTCAGTATAAGTACAGTGAAGGGATATAACCCTGATACACACCCTTCCTGATTTTAAATGATGCAATATCCCCTTTTTCTGTTTGAATGACAGCCTCTTGGTCTATGTACAGTTTCCTTATTGACACAATTAAATGTTCTGGAATTCCCATTCTTCACAATGTTATCCTTAATTTGTTTTGATCCACACAGTCAAATGCCTTTGCATAGTCAATAAAACACAGGTAAACATCTTTCTGGTATTATTTGCTTTTAGCCAATATCCATCTGACATCAGCAGTGATATACTTTGTTCCATGTCCTCTTCTGAATCCACCTTGCATTTCTGGGTGTTTCTGTCAATATACTGCTGCAACTTTCTGTTTCTGAATTACCTTCAGCAAAATTTTACTTGAGTGTGATATTAATGCTATTGTTACATGATTTCCACCTTCTGTTGTATCATCTTTCTGTGGAATGGGCATGATTATAGATCTCTTCCAGTCAGTTGGCCAGGTAGCTGTCTTCCAAATTTCTTGGCATAGACTAGTAAACACTTCTAGCTTTGCATCTGGTTGTTGAAATATCTCAATGGGTATTCCATCAATTCCTGAAACCTTGTTTTTGACCAATTCCTTCAGTGCAGCTTGGACTTCTTCCTTCAGTATCATTGGTTCTTGATCATATATCACCTCTAGAAATAAATGAACATCGACCAATTTTTTTTGGTACAGTGACTCTGTGTATTTCTTCCATCCTCTTTTGATGCTTCCTGCATCATTCAATACTTTACCCACAGAATCCTTCAGTACTGGAACTTGAGACTTGAGTGTTTTCTTCAGTTCCTTCAGCTTGCAAAATGCCCAGAGTGTTCTTCTCTCTTGGTGTTCTAACTTCAGGTCTTTGCACATTTCATTATAATATTTTGCTTTGTCTTCTTGAACTGCCTGGGGTGGTTAAGGTTATGTGTCAACTTGTCTGGGCCTGGTTGATGAGACTGGTAATCAACTGCATGGTGGAATCTAATGTGAGCAGCTGAGTAGCTGCCTTAGGAATGTGGTGTATTCCCAGTATATAAGGAGAAGCTTTAGAAATGGTCTGTAGCTTTTGGCATGCTTGAATCCTGCATGTAGCCGAGTCATTCAGCAGCCTTTCCTGTTGTCTGCTGATCTTGGGACTCTTAATGGACTTGAATCAATGGCCTGCTATGTGGTTTGGTAATATCAGGACTGTACCTTTCTACATGTTGACATTGGTTTTGTCAGCCTCAGCAGCCATCAGCTGCCTGAGTGAAGAAAGGCTCCAGCTTCCGTGGGCAGGGAGCAAGAAGCAGAGTTGAAGTTCAACATCAAGGGGCTTTCATCCAGCCCCTAGAGCCTGGCATTTTGAACTTAGACTTCTAGTCTCCAAAACTATAAGAGAATAAACTCCTGTTTGTTACAAACATTCCCATTTGTGGTATTTCTGTTAGAGTGGCACTAAACCAAAACAAAAAACCAAACTCACTGCCATCTAGTTGTTTCCAAATCATAGCGACCCCTCCTTGAGTTTCCAAGGTGATATCACTGTGAAAGTAGATTGACCAATCTTCCTTCTGAGGAGTGGCTCATGGGTTTGAACCACGAGCCTTCTGGTTAGCGGTCAAATGCCTTAGGCACTATGCCACCAGAGCCAAAACACTGCTCTTTGAAATCTTCTGTTCAGCTCCTTTATCCCATCATTTCTTCCATTCTCTTTAGCTACTGTCCATTCAAGAGCTAGTTTCAGAGTCTCCTCTGACATCCATTTTGGTCTTTTTCTTCTTGTCCTGTCCTTTTAATGACCATTTGCTTTATTCATGTATGATGTTCTTGATGTCATCCCACAACTCATCTGGTTTTCCATCATTGCTGTTCACTGCATCAAATCTGTTCTTCAAAAGATCTCTAAATTCAGGTGAGTGGTAATAAAGATCATATTTTGGCTCTTGTGGACTGGTATAAATTTTCTTCAGCTTCAACTTGAACTTACATGTAAACAATTGATGGTCTGTTTCACAGTCAGGTTAAGGTCTCACTTTGAGCTTCTCCATTGCCTCTTTCCATAGAATGTAGTCAATCTGATTCTTGTATATTACATCTGGTGAGGTCCAAGTGTATAGAAACCATTTATGTTGTTGAAAAAAGGTATTTGCAGTGAATAAGTCCTTGGGCTTGCAAAATTCTGTCATGCAATCTCCACTGTAATTTCTATCAGCAAAGCTGTATTTTCCAAATACTGATGATTCTTTTTTGTTCCAACCTTTGCATTCCAACCACCAGTAATCATTTATATATCTTGATTGCATGTTTTGTCAGTTTCAGACTGCAGAAGTTGGTAAACATCTTAAATTTCTTCATTTTTGGCTTTAGTGATTAGTACACAAGTTTGAATAATAATCATATTATATTTACCATCCAGCACTCACAGCAACACAGAAGCCACCACAGTACCACAAATGGACAGACTAGTGGTGGTTAGTAAATACATTAGTTTAAATTAGTAAATGGAGCTCTGGTGGCTTAGTAGAATTCTCATCTTCCATGCCAGAGGTCAAGGTTCAATTCCTGTCCAAAGTATTTCACATGTAATCATCACCCTCTTGTTAATAGAGGCTTGCTTATTGCTACAATATTAAATAGGTTTCAGCAGACTAGAAGGAAAGGCATAATAATCTGCTTCCAAAAATCAGGCAATGAAAACTTTATGGATCACAATGGTCTTATCCTTAACTGGTCATAGGCTTGGCACAGGATCCAGTAGTTTTCATTCTATTGTCAATGGAATTATCATGAGTTGGGACCTGATTCTATAGTAGCTAACAACAACAGAAAAATAGATAGATAGATAGATAGATAGATAGATAGATAGATAGATAGATAGATAAGGACCCCAGAGAGTGATTAAGACAGTCAATTGGCTTAAAATATTGTCTAATTGAGGAACAACTGGAGGAATCAATTTTGCTTAGTCTACAAAACTAGGAAGGATGTGTCCTCGAGTATTGCTTTGTCATATGGAAATGGAATTGTTGTTATTGTTGTTGTCGTTAAGTGCCATCGAGTCGTTTCCAACTCATAGCAACCCCATGCACAGCA
>NW_006921692.1:7234484-7252565 GCF_000298275.1 Orycteropus afer afer | reverse complement strand
GAGGAGGAGCTCTGGTAGTGTAGTACCCAAGACACTTGACTGCTAACCAGAAGGCTGGTGGTTCAAACCCACCAGCCACTCCTAGGAAGGAAGATGGGGCAATCTACTTCTGTAGTGATACTGCCTCAGAAACCCAAGGAGGGGTTGCATTGAGTCAGGTCTGACTCTACAGCACATAACAACAACAATAACAACAACTTAGAGAGGAGACCATTTTATTTCTCTCTCAAATAAGCAAAGTCTGGAAATAAGTAAGTAGTTCAGACCCTTTGGAAGACTGCACAAGCAGAGACCAAGTTCTTGACATACTTAGCATGTAGGTTCCATCTAAGATGGTTGCTCAGGTTCTTGTCATTGTGTCTGAATTCCAGTTGGCAGGGAAAAAAAGGGGGGAAGAAAGTGTTACACCACTTCTATTTAAGAACATATCCTAGAATGCATATACAAATTCTGTTTATATTCTATTAGCTGTTGTTGTTAAGTTCCATCAAATCATCTCCAACTCACAACCTCATGTACAGAAGAACAAAATACTGCCCTGTCCTCTGCCAGACCCACCATATTTACTACAGCTGTGCCCATCATTGCAGCCATTATGTCAATCCATCTTGTTGAAGGCCTTCCCCTTTTCATTGTCTCTCCACTTTGCCAAGCATGATATCTTTCTCCAGGGAATGATCCCTTCTGACAACATGACCAAAGTAGGTGAGATGAAGTCTAGCCATTCTTGCTTCCAAGAAGCATTCTGGCTGCACTTCTTCTAGGATTTGTTTGTCTTTTTAGCAGTCCATGGTACTTTCAGCTTTCTTCACCAACACCACAACTCAAAAGCATTGCCTCTTCTTCAGTTTTCCTTTTTCATTGCCCAGCTCTGACATGCATAGGAGATGACTGAAAATACTATGGCTGTGTCAACACACCTTAGTCTTCAAGGAAACATCTTTGCTCTTCAGCACTTGAAAGAAATCCTTTGCAACAGATTTGCCCAATGCTATACTATGTCTGAAATCTTGACTGCTGCTTCCATTGGTGTTGATTGTAGAACCATGTAATATGAAGTCTTTGACAACTTCAATCTTTTCTCCATTTGTCATGATGCTGCTTATTGGTCCTGTTGTGAGGATTTTTGTTTTCTTTATATTGAGGTGTAATCCATACTGAAGACTGTAGTCTTCAATCTTCATCAGTAAGTACTTCAAGTCATCCTCACTTTCAGCGAGCAAAGTTGTGTCATCTGCATAACATAGGTTGTTAATGAGTCTTTCTCCTATCCTAATGCCATATTCTTCTTCATATAGCCCAGCTTCAAGGATTATTTGTTCAGCTTACAGATTGAATAAGTATGGTGAAAGGGTACAACCCTGATACACTCCTTTCTTGATTTTAAACCATGCAGTGTACCCTTGTTCTGTTTGAATGGCAGTCTCCTGGTCTATGTGCAAGTTCCTCATAAGTACAATTAAGTATTCTGAAATTACAATTCTTTTCAATGTTATCCATAATTTGTTAGGATCCACGCAATCAAATGCTTTTGCATAGTCAATAAAACACAAGTAAACATCTTTCTGGTATTCTTTGCTTTGAACTAAGATCCTTCTGACATCAGCAATGATATCCCTCATTCCACATCCTCTTTTGAATCCAGCTTGCATTTCTGAAAGTTCTCTGTCAATGTATTGCTGCAACCATTTTTTAATTATCTTCAGCAAGATTTTACTTGCATGCGATATTAATGATATTGCTTGATAATTTCCACATTCTGTGGGATCACCTTTCTTTGAAATGGGTACAAATATGCATCTTTTCCAGTCGTTGGCCAGGTAGTTGTCTTCCAAATCTCTTGGCATATCCAAGTGAGTGCCTCTAGTGCAGCATCTGTTTGTTCAAACATCTCAGTGGGTATCCTGTCAATTCCTGGAGTCTTCTTTTTCACCAATTCCTTCAGTGAAGCTTCAACTTCTTCCTTCAGTACCAATGGTTCTTGATTATATGCCACTTCCTGAAATGGATGAACATCAACCAATTCATTCTGGTACTGTGATTCTGTGTATTCCTTCCATATTCTTTTGATGTTTCCTGCATCATTCAATATTTTGCCCGTAAAATCTTTCAATACTGCAACTCGAGGCTTAAATTTCCTCTTGAGTTCTTTCAGCTTGAAAAATGCCAAATGTGTTCTTCCCTTTTGGCTTCCCAACTCCAAGTCTTTGCACATTTCATTATAATAATTGACTTTGCCTTCTCGAGCTGCTCTTTGAAATCTTCTGTTCAGCTCTTTTATCTTGTCATTTCTTCCATTTGTTTTAGCAACTCTCCATTCAAGGGCAGGTTTCAGAGTCTCTTCTGACATCCATTTTGGTCTTTTCTTCTTTTCCTGTCTTTTTAATGACCTTTTGCTTCGTGGATGATATTCTTGATGTCATCCCACAATTCCTCTGGTTTTCGGTCAGGGGTGTTCAATGCATAAAATCTACTCTTTAAATGATCTCTAAATTCAGGAGGGATATAATCAAGGTCACATTTTGGCTCTTGTGGACTTGTTTTAATTGTCTTCAACTTCAGCGTGAACTTGCAAATGAGCAGCTGATGGTCTATTCCACAGTCATCTCCTGGCCTTGTTTTGGCTGAAGATATTGAGCTTCTCCATTACCTCTTGCCACAGATGTATTCATTCTGATTCCTGTGTACTCCATCTGGTGAATTCCACATGTGTAGCCACCATTTTGTTCTTGATAAAAGGTATTTGCAAGGAATAAGTCATTGTTCTTGCAAAATTCTATCATATGCTCTCCAGTATTATGTCTATTTCCAAGGCCAAATTTTCCAACTATTGGTGATGCTTCTTTGTTTCCAACTTTTGCATTCCAGTCACCAGTGGTAATCAGCACACCTTGATTACATGTTTGGTCAATTTCAGACTGCAGAAGTTGGTAAAAATCTTCAGTTTCCTCATCTTTGGCTTTGGTGGTTTGGTGTGTAAATTTGAATAATAGTAGTATTAACTGGCTTTCCTTGTAGATGTATGGATATTATTCTATCACTGACAGCATTGTTCTTCAGGATAGATCTTGAAACATGCTTTGTGATGATGAATGCTGCACCATTCCTCTTCAATTTGTCATTCCTGGCATAATAGATCATATGGTTATCTGATTCAAAATGGCCAAAACAGGTCCATTTCAGCTCACTAATGCCTACAAATATTTATGCATTCCATTTCATTTTTGACAACTTCTAATTTTCCTAGGTTCATACTTCATACATTTCATGTTCCAATTATCACTGGATGTTTGCGGCTGTTTTTTTTTTTTTTTTTTTTTTTTTTTTCTCATATTGAGTCATGCCATTGAGCAAATGTAGGTCCCAAAAGCTCTACTTTATCTATATCATTAAGGTAGGCTCTACTCTGATGAGGCAGCTCTTTCCCAGTCATATTTTGAGTGCCTTCTGACCTGTCGGGCTTACCTTCTGGCGCTGTATTAGACGATGTTTCAGGGCTATTCATAAAATTTTCCAGTAACATATCAGACGGTGTTTCACTACTATTCATAAGATTTTCACTGGCAAATTCTTTGAGAAGTAGATGGCGTCTTCCTTCTTCTGAATCTGTCTCAGTCTGGAAACTCCACTGAAATCAGTCCACCCTGAGCACACCTGCTGGCACAGCCTCCAGCCTCACACCAACACACAAGCAAGCCACGACAGTATGACAAACTAACAGACAAGTTCATCTCCCTTAGCTGTTCCAACTGCTCCAGTCACTTCTTGGGCTTCTCCCTACCTGTTCCTGCTGGCCTCTCTGCTGCTGCTCTCTGCCGCCTGGGAGCTAGAATGTAGTAATATATCTAGACCCAATTGCAATAGAGGCAGGGGAATGGTATCTTTATTTCAGGTAGCCGTGAATATGGTTAATTAATAATCAGGGCTTTACCACCTGAAACGGGGTTCAGTGGTGGTACAGTGGTAGAATATTCACCTCCCATATAGAAGATCTGGGATTGAATCCCAGCCAATAAACCTCATACACAGCCACTAGTCATCTGTTAGTGAAGGCTTGGTGTTGCTATAATGCCGAATAAGTTTCAACAGAGCTTCCAGACTAAAATGGCCTAGACAGAAGGGAACTATTAAGCTCCTCCCAGTGTCTTTCTTTGCCTTGATCATTCTGTGCTGACTTTTGCCCTTTATTGTATATTGATTCCCCTTTCACCCACTTTAATATGGTATAGCAAGGATTGTGAGGCTGGCACGACTATGCAGTGTTTCGTTCTGCTGCACGTAGTGTTGCTATGAGTCAGTAAGTACTCAATGGCACCTAACAACAATAACAGCAAAATGCATCTGCCCTCTAGTTAGTGATTTGTCCTCCCTTACCTACCCAGCCCTGGAAATTTTCAAAGAATGTTTCTTTTTGTGTGAAAAGTGTTTATTGACTTTTTACAGTAGTGGTTTCATACAGTATTTGTCCATTTGTGATTAATTTTCACTTAGCATAATGTCCTCCAGGTTCATCCATGTTATGAAGTGTTTTGCAGACTCATCATTATTCTTTAATATTGTATAGTATTCTATTGCGTATATGTACCATTATTTGTTTATCCATTCATCTCTTGATGGGCACTGTCTTTTTGTTTCTATTTCTATCTTTTTGCTGTTGTGAATTGGGTGTGCATATATCTATTCATTTCACAGCTTACTTTTGTGGGATAGTAGTAGGATTGCTGGATATAAACATGGTAGTGATATTTCTATTTCCAACTTTTTAAGGAAATGTCATACTGTTTTCCACAGTGGTTGTACATTTTAAAATCCCACCAGCAGTGTGTGACCATTCTAGTCTCTTCCCAGTATTTCTTGTTTTCTTTCTTTCTTTCTTTTTGAACATTGCTATTAATGCTGGGATGAGATGATATCTCACTGTTGTTTTTATTTGTACCTCTTGAGTGGTCTGATCCCAATTATTTATCAAACATAGGAATAGCACAAGACAGAGTAGTCTCTCATTTTGTTGTGCATGTGATATCCATGAGTCAGGAGCCAACCTGATGGCAGCTAACAACAACCACACTAAAAAAGAAAACACATTTGGAGAGTGACTAGAAACTCTGCTACTTGGATGCTAAATCATTATAAGGAAATATTTCTAATGGGTAATTGTCAAGGTTTCTTAGAAAGTTAAATGTTCTCCATCACAAGAATTGTTTTCAGAAAAAGCTAAATGACCACTTGCCAGGAATGCCAAACTGAAATCTAAGCATCTTAACAGATTTGTCTAGATCATGTCCAAGTTTTCTACTAAATCACAAGACATTAAACTATGGATAAGGTAAAACAACAGCAACTTGCATTCATTTATCAGTCTAGATTTTACCAAAAAAAAAATTGCTTATAATGATATATTAACTCATTCCAGTCTTTTTCTCCTCATTGTTTTCTCTATTGCTCTGTTGTTAAAAAGAGAAAGAAAGAAAAAGAAAAAGTCAATGAGCACTGAAATAGATGTGGTTGTTGTTGTTAGTTGTGTTTAAGTCAATTCCAACACATAGTGACCCATGTGTGTCAGAACAGAACTGTGCTCCATAGGATTTTCCAGGTTGTGAACATACAAAAGTATAGTGCCATACCTGTCTTTTGTGACACCTCTGGGTGGGTTTGAACTCCTGGTATTTTGGCCAGTAGTCAAGTACTTAACCATTTGAGCCACCTGGGGACTCCTCCTGAAACAGACAGCAGGATGGAAAAGGTAAAATGTTTGATATTCTTAATGGTCAATCAAAATCTGGCTGTATTGACATGGGTGCATAACAAAACAAAAACCAAACACACTGCCATCGAGTCGGATCCCACCCATAGCGACCCCTCCTTGGGTTTCTGAGGCAGTATCACTACAGAAGTAAATTGCCCAACCTTGCTTCCGAGGAGTGCCTGGTGGGTTTGAACTGCCAGCCTTCTGGTTAACAGTCAGGTGCCTTAGGCACTATACTACCAGAGCTCCTAACAAAACAAAAGAAATTCCAAAAAAGCAGTATTAGGGCATGGGAAGATAGTAGAAGACGTATTTTTTCCAAAACCAATTTATAATATTTTATCTGATTATATATCTATTTTTTGTATCTGTTTCTAAAGATAGAATATCAGCAATTGACTGATAGGTCTAGCTTGAGAGAATAATTAGAAAATATATTAATTATTTTCATCATATACTTTGTTCAATAAGTAATATTTATTCAGCTAAGAGATTGTAATACAATTATAACAATAACACAAGTGTTTTTTAATTGTATAAACATATTTGAATTTCATAACTCTCTCCTTTACAACAATAAACCAAGCTTAGCTACTCCATTTTTGTGTGAACTTTCCTAATTAGGCTTATAGATTTCCATTATTTATGGACTTCATGAATTCTTTCATATAATGAATGTTTGTTGAATGATCAGACACTGTAGATACAACAGTAAATGAGATTTTCACAGTCCCTGATAGTTCTTGCTCTTAGAAAACTTACACTCTGGAGTTGTGTGCAGACAGGTAGATAAGCAATTAGACTGGATGCTCTCATCTGGTGTGCCCATTTCATTGCCATGGATTTGAATTTGACTCATAGCTTCCCTATCAAACTCAAACTCACTGCTGTCAAGTTGGACCTGACCCATAGTGACCCCTCCTTGGGTTTCTGAGGCAGTATCACTACGGAAGTAGATTGCCCAACCTTCCTTCTGAAGAGTGGCTGGTGGGTTTGACCCTCCAGGCTTCGTGTTAGCATTCAAATGCCATAGGCACTACACCACCAAAACTCCCTAGCTTCCCTATCGGACAAGGTAAAACTGCCACATAAGATTTCCAAGGCTGTAATCTTCACTGAAGCAGATTTCCACATCTTTTTCCCACAGAGCAGCTGGTGTATTAGAACCAAGGAAATTTTGGTTACCATCCGTGTGCTTAACCACTGCATCACTAGGACTCCTTTGGGTGTGCTGGGATGCTTAACTCGTATTTTCATGGTCAGGGAAAGATTCCTGACAGAGTGGTGGTTAGCCACACAAGGAAGTGGAATAAAGGTGGCATTCAGTTCATGGCAAGTCACAACCTGTTATTCCTTTTATTTCCCAAGTTTTTATTTTGAAAATGTTTAAAGCTAAAGAAATGTCAGTGCAATAAGCATTCGTGTTTCTTTCCCCTAAATTCACCAGTTGTTATCACTTTGCCACACTTGTACTTCCCTCTCTAAATACACATACACATAGACATTTTCTCTTGAACCATCCTGAAAATCAGTTGTCTATAGTATACCTAACCACTTCAACACTCTTCTACAGAGCCACAATATGATGCTCATACTCAAGAAATTTAAAATTACATCAATACTGTTATCTAGGATAGAGCTCATATTAAACTGGCCCATTTTCCCTTAAGATGTTATTTATAGCTGCTGCTGCTTCTCCTTCTTCTTTTTCTTCTTCTCCTCCTCCTTCATCTTTCAACCAATCAAGTTTGACATGATGTGGCCTATCAGTGAACTCTCAGGAAACAGGGTCAATTCCTCCCTTCAGAAAGAGAAGCTATACTCCAACCTAACTTCCTGCAGAACCAGGGGTCCAAAGTCTCTAGGTGTGAGAGCTGGCATTTCTCATCACTCCCTATATTGTTAGCACTAATGCTCAGATTCTTTGGCACCTTATCCAAAGATAACTAGCCCCCATTCACCCCACTACAGCTGATTGGGCTATTCACATACTAATCCCCAAAAAAGTGATAACCACATATGGGCAGGATCTACCTCCTGGCACACAGCCAACAGAATATCAGTGGTACCCCAGCCCAAACACACCTCCACAGGGTGCTAGAGAATCAAGGAACTACACACTTGATGACTACCCCAAGTGACTGCAGCATTCACCCAAAGCCTTCTGATTTACACACTCCTACACAACTGAGTTTATTTATAACAGCTGTGCTTTCTTTTTCCTGTTCATCTTTGTATTGACCCCAGCACAGTGCCTGAAATACACTAGGCATTTGATAGATGTTTGTTGAATAAGCGAATTACAAATGAAAGTGTAAACATTTATCAACTTCCAAACAATTCTATGAAGTGTTGCTATCTGCCAATAACAACAGTGTACATCATAGGTATTTAAAAATTTGTATCAGATTATAAACACACAGTTTTAACATCAGCGAATTCCCTGCATCCCAGCTTACAGAGAATAAAATACCAATGTGATTTCACTGCCTCCCTGCATATGTTGGTAGTAAAATATTCACGACTTAGAGAATTATGCAGTGTATTTTCAACAGCAGCTTTTGAAAGCCACTTTTTCCATTAAAACTGTCAGTTTGGTAATACAGCCATGATTTCAAAGCAAAGGAGCATTATGGCGCAAATCAAAGATAGATTACATATTTTATGTTTACATATTCCAGGACCTTCACAGTGTAAAGTTGTTGGATTTTTTTTAAGGCTTTATGTAAGTCTCATCCATTTTGGAATTGGAATGCATCACCTTCATTATGAACCAAATAAAACCAGTGTATAATATATGTGGGTATTGCTAGGTATTATACCTGCTCTATTCACTAGCAAATGCAAGGAAAAAGAGTGGTAGTGAGAACTGCTGAAAGCCATTCCCCATTGCTCTAATTTTTAGTAAATGAACTTCTGTATATTTTCTTGTTTCCTTATATTCTGGCAAGATATCCCCAAAATGTCTTTGATTTCAACTCACTTATGACTTGCAATATGCCATCTTTCTGCTCAAATAAGGAGATCTGGTAGCATAGTGCCTAAGGCATTTGACTGCTAACCAGAAGTTTGCTGGTTCAAACCCACCAGCCACTCTGCTAAAGGAAGACTAGGCAATCTACTTCCATAAAGATTTAGTGTCTCAGAAACCCAAAGGGAGTCTCTATGAGTTGGAATTGACTCAATGGCAGTTTTTTTTTTTCCTGGCCAAATACACAAGCTAAGAAATAAATTTATAATTCACTCAGATTTATAATTAAGGGGACTTAAAAGTGAGAGGAAGCCCTGATGCTATTTATTTATTTATTTATTTTAATTAGGAGAAAGCACATGAATATCTCTGGCAATTAGTAGCAATGGAAATCTATTACCAGGTTTGTAGTGAGAAGAAGGAAAAATTGCTTGGCAATAGACAGCCTGTATCTTAATTAGAGGTTATGATGAATACTTGGCCATGCTCTCTTTGCATGGAAAAAAAAAAAATGAAAGAAACTAAAGCTCTTAAAATAACAGTATTTGTCCAAGAATGGTAAGATGCTTAAATAACACATGAAAATGACAAGATGACAGCCTGTTTAAATACAGTTAGATAATGTGCTTCAGAGATTTCCATCTTTAGAAATACAGTGTCAAAAGAAGTCTGTATGAATTAAACTAATATTGGAATAGTCCTGTAGTCCTGAAGTCAAATTTGATGAGAACTGTTTTGTTTAAGCATCTCTCCAGGTCACCAAGCCCCACAAAGAAATAATATGAACTACAGAAATATAGAAGCAAAATGGCATCTAATGTGGACTGTGGAATCAGACTACCTGATTTCAAACTCTGGCTCTGACATTTATCAACTCTTAAAAACTACTTCACACCTCTGTACCTTGTTTTTCTAATCTCTAAATGGGTGTAGTAGACACTTAGTCTGGTAAACTCAATACTATTCCAAACACCCTTTGTTACGTACAGTGAAAGAAGCAACAGTTTGCTTTACCAGAGTACCTTACAGCTTAGACTGGTCATATGGTGAGAAATGAGGAGATATGAGCAATAATCTTGTGAGAGTTTCTAGGAAAGCATTTGCTTTCCTCTAAAGGGGTTGATGGTAGCTGGCCCCAACTCTTCCCCTGTTATCTTGCCTTGAACGTAAATGAGATGTCTTATACTGTGGCAATCCTTTGCAAAATGAGGGAAAAGCCTGAAAATTTTCAGAGACACTGGCCTGACTTCACTGAACCATAGAATAATCATGAAAACTTCCTTTCCTCCAAACTTTTCATGTAAAAAAAATAAAAACCTATTTCTTAAATATTATACACTGAGCTTTCATGTTCTTGCAATTTAAGCATATGTAAATGTTATAATAGTACATAATCCATTGAGTTATTCATAAAGCCAAAGAAACTCACATAAAGGTAAAATAATTAACCTAAAGCACTTAACACAGTGCCCAGTACAAAAGGACATGTGAGTAAACAATTATTTGCTAGTAAATGCCTAAGGCCCCTCTGTGGAAGGATGATGGGGCAATCTACTTCCGTAAAGATTTACCACGTTGGAAACCCAATAGGAGATGCTATGAGTCAAAATCAATTTGATGGCAGTGAGTTTGGTTTTTTTGGTAATAGTACCAATAGCATTAGTATCATAATCATTATTTTATTTTTAAACCTGAACTTTCACCTTCCATACAGAATACCTAGGTTTGATTCTAGGCCTACATACCTCATGCACAGCCGTCACATATTGATCAGTCAAAGCCTGTGTGTTGCAATGATGCTGAACAGGTTCCACCATAGTACCACAATAAGACAGAATACAAGGAAACATCTAGAGATCAATTTCCCAAAAATCAGCTAATGAAAACCCTATGGATCACAAAGTGCTGTTGATCATGAAGTCTCCATGAGTCAGGAGTTAACTCAATGACAGCTAACAAAAAAATATGGAACAAATATACCTCCAATATGGCACCCCTATGTATGCTGCCCACCACTCATCTGTCAGTTTCTCATATTGTGGTGGTGTGTGCATTACTTTGAGCCTAGAGGCTCTACCATTGGTATTTCAAGTACCAACAGGGTCACCCATGGTGCACAGGTTTTAGTGGAGATTCCAGACTAAGACAGGCTCATAAGGAAGGGTCCATCCATTTCTCAAAGAACTGGCCAGTGAAATCCTTATAAATAGCAGTGAGACACTGTCTAATATTTTCCTGGAAAACACAATGAATAGCCCTGATACAAAGTCGGATTTAAGTGCTGGAAGATGAGCACCTAAGGTCAGGAGGTACTCAAAATATGACTGGTGTGTTAGATTGGGTTCTCTAGGGAAACAAAACCAGTAAAGCTAATGATATATGTATATATAGAGAAATTTATCTTAGTATAATGGCTCACACACTCATAGAAGCTGGCAAGTCCAAAGTTCCTGGATCAAATGTCAAGCTGAAGGCTTTTCCACGTCAAGCTGGAGGCTTTCCCCGACTCTTCCAGCCACAGGGGCTGAGGAGCTCAAGGCTGGCAGGTAGTACACTGGCTGTTGACTCCAACGAATGACGAATCCAAGACCTCCAGGCCGAATGGTGGATTGTTCATTCACGTACAGTTGTAAGCAGCACAACAGAATCTCAATCCACAGAAAAATGTCTCTTTTCCCAGGATGTCCATAGATATAATGGAAGCAGGCCACACCCCTAGGGAAACTACTTTTCAACAGATTGGCTGCTCAAAACATAATCATGGGAATAACCACATCACAACACCTTAAACCACATAGAATTGTGGTCCAGCCAAGTTGACACACAGCTCCAACTATCACAGTCCCCCCCTTGTCAACTTGGCACTTGTACACATCTTCTTAACCATATAGAATCTCTAAATAAGGACAGTTATAAAGTCATACTTGCACCTAACATGATATGCTAACACATGTACAACCAAAATGCATTAACCTTATTTACATTTCACAGTTCATAACAGAAGGAAACAAAAATATTTGATGCACATATACAATGATGAAATATAACAATCACAGTCCTTGTTTCTGCAGCTGGTCACATGGTCATAGCTGATATTCAGAACTACCTTCTTCCACCACCCATTCTGTATTTCCCTTGCCCTCAGCAAGCACCTCAACTGGTTGTGGTTCTTTGCCTGCTGGGGTGACCCAAACCTTCATTCCTGAAGGGTCTGGGACGTTAGCAGTCATATCAGAATTGGGTTGCTGTAATTTTCCATTGACTTTAATCACAAGGCATGGTAGTACTAAGAGATATCCTAAAGAATTTCCTGTATTCCAGACATATTCTTCTTTACCTCCATTATATAAAGCCAATTCAATTTCCCCTTGGTAATCAGGATCTATCACACTAGATAGTACAGTAATGCTCTTCTTTGTCTGTTGATCCAGAGTCATGAGAAAGCCAAAATGGCCAGGTGGCATTCTTAATTTCCAGTTCAATGCAATCAGAATTGTGTCTCCAGGTGGGAGTGTTCCTCCCTTTGGGACTAAGATCTCCAGATCCGCAGAGCATAGGGTAGCAGGGACAGGAAGCAAAAATTTTTTGAGTGGGTCACTAGGGGTAATAGTGAGTGGTAACACTCCTGTTTCCACCCCTTGGTTCCTGGACCCATGAATCCTGGCTGTTGAAGAAACAGAACCATATATTGGATGCTTGTTTAGAGCATATAAAGTCTCCTGGAGAACATTGCCCCAACCCTTCAAGGTACTGCCACCTAACTGGCATCATAATTGTGTTTTCAGGAGGCCATTCCATTGTTCTATCAAGCCAGCTGCTTCAAGATGATAGGGAACATGGTGTTGCTATTGTTGTTATGTGCCATCGAGTCAGACCCAACTCATAGCGACTCCTCCTTGGGTTTCTGAGGCAGTATCACTACAGAAGTAGATTGCCCCATCTTCCTTCTGAGGAGTCGCTGGTGGATTTGAACCACCAGACTTCTGGTTAGCAGTCAAGTGCCTTAGGCACTACTCTACCAGAAGATCATTACTGTACTATCTAGTGTGATAGATCCTGATTACCAAGGGGAAATTGGATTGGCTTTACATAATGGAGGTAAAGAAGAATATGTCTGGAATACAGGAGATTCTTTAGGATATCTCTTAGTACTACCATGCCTTGTGATTAAAGTCAATGGAAAATTACAGCAACACAATTCTGATATGACTGCTAATGGCCCAGACCCTACAGACTAAATTATGACATAGTGCCAGGGAGTTGATATACCCCTGAGGAAGGGCTGTGAAAATATACTGTTGGCCTTGGCAGCTGAAAGCAAACTGTTTCTGATGGTCCTTTGAAATTGGTATTGAGAAAAAGGCATTGGCCAGATCAATAGCTGCATATCAAGTACCAGGAGATGTACTAATTTGCTCAAGCAATGAAACCACATCAGGAACAGCAGCTGCAATTGGAGTCACCACCTGATTAAGTTTACAATAATCTATTGTCATTCTCCAAGATCCATCTGTTTTCTGCACATGCCAAATAGGGGAATTAAATGGGGATGTGGTGAGAATCACCACCTTTGCATCTTTCAAGTCCTTGATGGTGTCAGTAATCTCTGCAACCCCTCCAGCAATGCAGTATTGCATTTGGTTTACTATTTTTGTAGGTAGAGGCAGTTCTAATGGCTTCTACTTGGCTTTTCCTACCATAATAGCCCTTTCTTCACATGTCAGGGACCCAATGTGGGAATTCTGTCAATTGCTCAGTATATCTATTCCAATTTTGCATTCTGGCACTGGGGAAATCACTACAGGATGGGTTCGGGGACCCACTGGACCCACTGTGAGACTCACCTCAGCTAAGACTCCATCAATAACTTGACCTCCATATGCCCCCACTCTGACTGGTGGGCCACAATGACACTTTGGGTCTCCTGGAATTAGTGTTAATTCAGAGCCAGTGTCCAGTAATCCCCCAAAAAGTTTGATTATTTCCTTTTCCCTAATGAACAGTCACTCTCATCAAAGGCCTCAGATCCCTTTGGGGAAGTCTGGGAAACAGATTGACATTATAGATTTTTGGCAATGTAGTGGGGTTCTTCCTCAAAGGGACCTGGCCTGCCCTTCATTCAAGGGGTTGTGGGTCTGTAAACTGATTCAAGTCTGGGAATTGATTGAGAGGTCGTGACTCTGTACTCTGGTGATTCAATCTACGCTACTGTTCACATGACCTACAATTCTTCTGTCTATACAGATCAAGTAAATATTCAGTAGGTTTGTCACGTATTTCACTACTAGGAACACCATGAGCAAGTAGCCAATGCCATAATTCCACACAAGTCAGATTATTCTGATTAATGTTCCGACTCTGCTGTCCATTATGGTAACCACGCCCACCTTGCCTTTGTCTACTAACTGCTGCCACTTGGCCTCTACTACCATGGGGTCCAATCAGCCCCATTGTAGTTAAGTGTATTAGTTCAATTAGGGAAGTTCCCACTGTCAAATCAGGTTTACATGATATAGCAATCACAACAGTCTTCAAGGATGGTGGAGCCCCCTTCACAAATTTATTCGTCACCGAACTGGTGAAAGGCGTGTCTTCTGGACTCTCCATTCCTGGCTCTAGGGGTCTAATCTGATAAATCCATTCTAACAGTACAATTTCCTTAAGCCTCTGGATACCTTCTTCTACATTATACCAAGGCAGGTCTGGTATTTCAACTTGACTTAAGGTAGACCACCACATAACCCATGCCTCAGTAAGCCAACCAAATAAACTATTAGAACCTTTCCTAACCTCTTGAGCTGAAACATTGAATGAAGAATCCGTACTTAGTAGGCCTAAATCAATAAACTCAGACTGATCCAATCTTATATTCCTTGCACCATTATCCCACACCCTCAGTAGCCATTCCCATACGTATTCTCCAGGTTTCTGTCTGTACATGTTAGCAAAATCAAGTAGGTTGTAGGCAGCACAACAGAATCCCGATCCACAGAAGAATGTAGGCAGAAGAATGTAGTAACAGTTGTAGGCAGCACAACAGAATCCCTATCCACAGAAGAATGTCTCTTTTCCCAGGATGTCCATAGATATACTGGAAGCAGGCCACACCCCTAGGGAAACACCCTTTCAAAAGATTGGCTGCTCAAAACATAATCACCTGATCCCATCATGGGAATAACCACATCACAATAGCTTAAACCACAAAGAATTGTGGTCCAGCCAAGTTGAGACATAGCTCCAACTATCACAACTGGGAAAAAGTTGCCTCCTCAAAGTAGAGTCAATGTTAGTGATGTGCGTGGAATAAAGTTTTTGGCACCTCCTTTTGCTGATGAAGCATGACTCAAAAATGGAAGAAACAACTTCAAGCATCCTTTAATAATCACAACATGGAATGTATGAAGTATGAATCTAGGAAAACTGGAAGTTGTCAAAAATGAGAGGGAATGCATAAGGATTGATATCCTAGGCATTAGTGAGCTGAAATGAAATGGTTTGGGCCATTTTGAATCAGACAATCATATCATCTACTATGCCAGGAATGACAAATTGAAGAAGAATGGTGTTGCATTCATTGTCACAAAGAATGTTTTAAGATCTATCCTGAAATACAATCCTGTCAGTGATAGGATAATATCCATAAGCCTACAGAGAAGACTAGTTGGTACTACTATTATTTTAATTTACTCACCAACTACTAAAGCCAAAGATGGGGCAATAGAAAATTTCTACCAATTTCTGCAGTCTGAAATTGACCAAACACACAATCAAAATGTATTATTACTAGTGGTTAGAATGTGAAAGTTGGAAACAAAACAGAATCACCAGTAGTTGGAAAATAATGCCTTGGTGTAGAAATGATGACAGAGATCACATGATAGAATTTTACAAGACCAATAACTTATTCATTGCAAATACCTTTTTTCTAAAAACATAAACCCTGCCTATATACATGGACCTGGGAGCTTTGGTGGTGTAGTGTTTAAGGCATTTGACTGCTAATCAGAAGGCTGGTAGTTCAAACCCACCAGCCACTCTGTGGAAGGAAGGTTGGGCAATCTACTTCCATAGTGATACCACATTGGAAACCCAAGGAGGAATCACTATGAGTCAGACTTGACTCCAAAGCAGTGAGTTTTTAGAGTTACATACCTGAACCTGGCCAGAAAGAATACACAGGAATCAGATGGACTACATCTGTGCAAAGAAGGGATGGAGGAGCTCAACAACTTCAGCCAAAAGAAGGCTAGGAGCTGACTGTGGAACATCCATTAATTGCTCATATGCAAGTTCAAGTTGAAGCTAAAGACAATTAAAACAAGTCCACAAAAACAAAACTATGACCTTGATTATATCCCACCTGAATTCAGAGACAATCTGAAAAATAGATTTGACACCAATGACTGAAAACCAGAAGAATTGTGAGGTGACATCAAGAACATCACACATGATGAAATCAAAAGGTAATTAAAAAGACAGAAAAAGAAGAAAAGACCACAATGGATGGAAGAAGAGACTCTGAAGCTTACTCTTGAATGGAGAGTAGCTAAAGCAAATGGAAGAAATGACAAGATGAAAGAGCTGAGCAGATTTCAAAGAGCAGCTGGAAAAGACAAAGTCAATTTTTATAAGGAAATGTGCAAAGACCTGGAGTTAGAAAACCAAAAGGGAAGAACACACTTGGCATTCCTCAAGCTGAAAGATCTTTGGAAAAAACAGAAGTTTTAGTTGCAATATAGGAAATTTCTGCAGGCAAAATATTGAATGATGCAGGACATTAATGAAGATGGAAGGAATACATGGAGTCACTGTAAAAAAACAATAGGTTAATGTTCATCTATTTCAGGAGGTGGCATATGATCTATCTTGAAGGAAAAAGTCAAAGCTGCACTGAAGGAATTGACAAAAAACAAGACTCCAGTAATTGACAGAATATCCAATGAAATGTTTCATCAAACAGATGCAGTTCTGGAGGTGCTTATTCATCTATACCAAGAAATATGGAAGACAGCTACATGGCCCAGTGGGGGGAAGAGAGCCATATTTGTACCCATTCCAAAGAAAGGTGATCCTACCGAGAGTGGAATTATCTACCAATATTACAATATTGCATTCAAGTAAAAATTTCCTGAAGATAATTAAAAATGGTTGCAGCAGTATATTGACAGGGAACTTCCAGAAATACAAGCCAGTCTCAGAAAAGGACTTGGAGCAAGAGATATCATTCATAATGTCAGATCAATCTTAGCTGAAAGCAGAGAATGCTAGAAAGATGTTTGTTCGTGTTTTATTGATTATACAAAAGCTTTTGACTGTGTGGATCATAACAAATTATGGATAACACTGAGAATAATGGGAATTCTAAAACACTTAATTGTGCTCATGTGGTACCTGTGTATAGAACAGGAGGCTGTCATCCAAAAAGAACAAGTAGATATTGCATGGTTTAAAACCAGGAAGGGTATGATTCAAGGATGTATTCTTTCACCATACTTATTCAGTCTGTATGCTGAGCAAATAATTCCAGAAACTGGACTATATGGAGAAGAATGTAACATCAAAATAGAATTAACAGATGACACAACCTTACTTGCTGAAAGTCAAGATGACTTGAAGCACTTAGTGATGAAGATTAAACACTACAGTCTGCAGTATGGATTATACCTAAATATAAAGAAAACAAAAAATCCTCACGACTGGACCAATAAGCATCATCACCATCAATGGAAGAAAGACTGAAGTGGTCAGAACATTTCATATGACTTGGATCCACAATCAACACCAATGGAAGTAACAGTCAAGAAATCAGATGACAGACATGACTTCCAGTAAGATGGCAGAATAGGCAGACAAGCTACACAGACCCTGTTCAAAAAATAAAAGAGAAACCAGTAGACACAGAAGATAAGACTGGAGCCCTGAACTTTGAAAAGGATACAGAAGTGGATCAAACACCAATAAATAGAAGAATCTGAATGAAAATAGTGACTAAGGAGACAAATGAAGCTGTGGATTGTCAGCTGTACTGATGGTATGGATAGCCTGAATATTTCCAAGTAGTGTTAGGACCTGAGAATCAGCCTGAAAATTGGCCCTGCTTACCAAAGTAAGAATTTTGCAAAACCAACGACTTGTTCATTGCAAACACCTTTTTTCAACAACACAAACGGAGGCTGTGCACGTGGACTTCACCATATGGAACACACAGGAATCAGATTGACTACATCTGTGGCAAGAGGTGGTGGAAAAGCTCAATATCTTCAGCCAAAACCAAGCCAGGAGCTGATTGTGGAACAGACCATCAAATGCTCATATGCAAATTCAACTTGAAGTTAAAGACAATTAAAACAAGTCCAAGAGAGCC
>NW_006921692.1:7229518-7232594 GCF_000298275.1 Orycteropus afer afer | reverse complement strand
GGGATCGGGCAGTGTTTCGTTCTGCTGTGCATGGGGTCGCTATGAGTCGGAAACGACTCGACGGCACTTAACAACAACAACAACCAAGGGCTGTATGGACTACTATATGGGTAGCTGATGACTGAAAAGGAAAGTAGAAAAGAAGGAGACAAACTGAGCTATGGACTTTCAGTTGTCCAGAGGGTGCAGCCATTTTGGATGTTTACAAGTGCAGGCCATTTTGGATATTTAAAGTCACAGCATTCTCATTTAGATTCCAGGGACTTAAGACTAGGTTTCATTTGCCAAAGATAGCAAGGACATACGGGAAGCTGACAACTGGAAAGGAGACAGGTGGTGAGTGCATAAGTGTTGCAACTGGCATAACAGTAGCCTGCTTAATCAGATACATCCAAACAAAGCAAAGAAAATGAAAATCTTGGGCAAATCACACCAACTTGCAATCACCGATTAAATATAAACATAAAAACATAGCAATGTCTCAGAGACAACAGACCATTACAGTCCACACAAAGAACCAAGATAAAGCAGTAGAAAGAAGGGAGCAGGATACAGACACAGAACACATCTCTGAGGAAGAAGTAGCACTGAAATTCCCTGATAAATAGTTCAAAAGAATTATATTTAGTTAACTTCAAAGGATTGAGAGAAAATTAAGGAAAATACTGACAAAATTGAGGAAAATACAGAGAAAACCCTAAAACAATTTTGGAAGAGAAATGAGAACACAAAGACAAAATGAATGAAAAATAAGAAATGATACAAAATATCCAGATAGAAATCCAAAAGATTAATACTAAGTTCTCAGAAATAGCACATCGAATGGGCAAAGGAGTATAAATGAATCAATGGAAGACAGAATTACTGAGATTGAAAACAAATACCTCAATACTTCTTTGGAAAGGGATCAATCACAAAAATGATTAAAACAAAATAAAGAAAACCTAAGGTTCATGTGGAATACCATCAAAAGGAATAACCTACATGTTATCAGAATTCCAGAACAGATAGAGACAAATAAAACCACAGAGAAAAATGTCAAAGATTTGTTGGAAGAGAACTTCCTTGATATGATGAAAGGTGAGAGTATATCCATTCAAGAAGTCCAACAACCCTGAACAGGATAGACCCCAAAAGAAAATCACCAAGACATGTCATCATCAAACTCACCAAAACCAAAGGCAAAGATAGAATCCTGAAGCCGCATGGGAAAAAACAAAAGTTACCTACAAATGGCAACCAATAAGACTAAGCTCTGATTTCTTGACAAAAACCATGCATGCAAAAAGGCAATGGGACAGAATACATAAAACCCTGAAAGAAAAAAATTTCCAATCAAGAATTATGCACCTGACAAAATTGTCCCTCATATATGATGGTGAAATTACGACATTTCGAGATAAGCAGAAATTAAAGGAATTTGTTAAAACCAGACCAACCTTACAAGAGATGCTAAAGGGAGTCCTTTGGACAGAGACCAACAACTGCAAACAACAACTGACCAGTAATACACATAATGATATAACCCTGAAACCAACTTAGTTACGAAGTATTCAAAGGAAATAAGTCTACAAGATTGTAAACAGGGAACTAGACATCAACTGGCAAATAAGGACAACTACAAACCAAAAAGAAGGAAAGAACTGTGTAGTTACAGAACTTCTAAATGGTGAGGAAGTCAAGACATTGCAAGATAGAATGGACTGTGTTAAAGTTGGGAAGAAAATCATAAATCACAGGTTAACCTCAAAGAAAAATGGTAAACCTTCACATTAAAATAAAAAAAAGTACAAGCACAAATAGTTAGCAAATAATAAAACAATAGCAACAAAGGAAATGATAACAGAATTCATAAACAAAAAGCTCAGCAAAGAAAACTATATGAAACAAAGAAATCAGTAACACCATAAAAAATTACATACCAAAATGACAGCAAAAAATTCATCCTTGTTGATAATTACCCTGAATATCAATGGATTAAATGCCCCACTCAAGAGATGGAAAATTGTGGACTGCATAAGAAAACATAACTCATCAATATGCTGTCTACAAGAGACATACCTTAGAGAGAAAGACAAAAATAGACTCAAAATAAAAGGTTGGAAGAAGATATATCAAGCAAATGGCAACCACAAAAGAGCAGGAGTGACAATATTAATTTCTGATAAAATTACATTAAGACAAAAACCACCTAAAAGACAAGGAAGGACATTATATATGATAAAAGGACAGATTGAACAAGAGGACATAACCATAATAAATATCTATGCACCCAATAAAAGAACCCAAAATACATAAATCACACTTTAACAGAATTGAAAAGGCAAATAGATGACTCAACAGTCAGAGTAGGAGACTTTAATACACCTCTTTCAATCAAAGATGTTGTTGTTGTGATTATGTGCCTTTGAACCAGACCCGACTCATAGCGGCCCCTCCTTGGGTTTCCGAGGCAGTATCACTAAGGAAGTAGATTGCCTCATCTTCCTTCCAAGGAGTGGCTGGTGGGTTTGAACCACCAGCCTTCTGGTTAGCAGTCAAAATGCCTTGGGCAATCAAAGATAGAGCAACTGGAAAGAAACTCAGCAAAGATGCAGAAGAGCTAAACAGTACAATCCACGGACTTGACACTATAGACATCTACAAAGCACTTTACCCAACAACAGCATGATACATATTTTTTTCCAGTGCACATGGAACATTCTGCAGGATAGACAATATGTCAGGCCACAAAGCAAGCCTCAATAAATTTAACAACATTGATATATTTCAAAGCATCTCAGTTGACAATGGTATAAAATCAAAAATCAGCAATAAGAAGATGAATGGAAAAGAGCAAACACATGGAAACTGAATAACACATTCCTTGAAAGAGACAGGGTAATAGAAGAAATAAAAAATGAAACTAAAGATTTCTTGAATCAAAGGAGAATGAAAACAAACACACTAAAATCTTTGAGACAGAACAAAAGCAGTGAGCAGAGGCCAATTTACAGCAATAAATGCATAGATCAAAAAAAGAAGAAGGAGCCAAAATCAACACTTTACCTAGACATCTCCAACAATTAGAAAAAGA
>NW_006921692.1:7227248-7229137 GCF_000298275.1 Orycteropus afer afer | reverse complement strand
GTCTAAGGCACTTGACTGCTAACCAGAAGGCTGGCAGTTCAAACCCACCAGCCACTCCTCAGAAGGAAGGTTGGGCAATCTACTTCCATAGTGATACAGCCTTGGAAACCCAAGGAGGGGTCACTATGAGTCAGGTCCAACTCGAGGGCACAGAACAACAATTTTATATACTCACTAAAGGAAAGAGTCAGCTACAGGGATCAAGGTGAGGAGAGGGAAGCCAGGCATGCCCAAAGCATCAGGAGGGAGAACCAGAGAGGGGAGCCAGGACCGACGGGAGTGAGCCGCAGGGATCCAGGGGAGGAGAGGAAACCCAGGCACGCCCAAAGCAGCAGGGAAGGAGAGCGGGAGAAAGGGCATTAAAAGCCCAGGAATTGAGACAGAGGAGGAGTCAACTGCAGGGACCCAAATAAGGGTGGTACGAGAGATTTCCAACAGGAAACAGACTCGTCTGTCAGTTTGTCCTACCTTGGTGACGTGTTGATGGGAGTTTTGAGGCTAAGCCACTGGTGTTTCAAACCCAGTGGGATGCACATAGCGCACAGGTATCAGCCCAGCTTACAGTCTGAGACAGACTAGGAAGAAGGAAGAGGCCATCCACTTCTCAAAGAATTGGCCAGGGAAAACCTTATGAATAGCAAAGAAACACTGTCTGACACATTACCGTGCAACATTATGAATACTCCAGTTAAGTTAGAAGGCTCTCAAAATAGGACTGGGAAAGAGCTGCATCATCAGAGTAAACTCAGCCTTACTCATAAGGATAAGGTAAAGCTTTTGAGACCTCCATTTGCTGATGTGGCACCACTCAAATTGAGGAGAAACAGCTGCAGACATCCATTAATCATCAGAACATAGAATGTATGAAGTATGAATCTAGAAAAATTGGAAGCTGTCAAAAATGAAATGGAACACATAAACATTGATATCTTCGGTATTAGTGAGCTGAAATGGACTGGTTTCGCCATTTTGAATCAGACAACCATATGATCTACTATGCCGGGAATGAGAGTTTGAGAAGAATGGCATGGCATTCATTATCACAAAGGATGTTTCAAGATCTGTCCTGAAGTACAATGCTGTCAGTAATAAGATAATATCCATATGCCTACAAGGAAGACCTGTTAATATGACTATTATTCAAATTTATGCCCCAACCACCAAAGCCACAGATGAGGAAATTGAAGATTTTTATCAACTTCTGCAGTCTGAAATAGACCAAACATGTAATCAGGATGTGTTAATTATCACTGGTAACTGGGATGCAAAAGTTGGAAACAAAGAAGAATCACTGGTAGTTGGAAAATTTGGCCTTGGTGTCAGAAGTAATGGTGGAACTTGCATGGTAGAATTTTGCAAGACCAACAATTTGTTCATTGCAAACACATTTTTTTCAACAACAGAAATGGCGGCTCTCACGTGGACTTCACCAGATGGAACACACAGGAATCAGATTGACTACATCTGTGCCAACAGGTGATGGAAAAGCTCAATGTCTTCAGCCAAAACCAGACCAGGAGCTGATTGTGGAACAGATCATCAACGGCTCATATGCAAGTTCAACTTGAAGTTAAAGACAATTAAAACAAGTCCAAGAGAGTCAAAATATGATCCTGAATATATCCATCCTGAATTTAGAGATCATCTAAAGAACAGATCTGATGCAATGCACACCAACGACCGAAAACCAGAAGAATTGTGGGAGGATATCAAGAACATTATCCATGAAGAAAGCAAGAGATCACTAAAAAGATGAGAGAAAAAGAGAAGGCCAAAGTGGATGGCAGAACAGACTCTGAAACTTGCCATTTAGTGGAGAGAAGCTAAAGCCAATGGAAGAAATGACAAGATAAAAGAGCTGAACAGAAGATTTCAAAGAGCAGCTCGAG
>NW_006921692.1:7223731-7226254 GCF_000298275.1 Orycteropus afer afer | reverse complement strand
GACGAGGGTTGAAGAATACAGTCTGCAGTATGGATTACGTCTCAATATAAAGAAAACAAAAATCCTCACAACTGGACCAAGGAGCAGCATCACAATAAATGGAGAGAAGATTGAGGTTGTCAAAAAATTCAAGTTGTTTGTTTCTACAATTGATGCCAATGGAAGCAGCAGTCAGGACATTAGATGATGTGTAGCACTGGGAAGGTCAACCCCGAAGGAACTGTTTCAAGTGTTGAGGAGCAAAGATGTCTCCTTGAGGACTAAGGTGCACCTGATACAAGCTATGATATTTCCAATCACCTCGTATGCATGTGAGAGATGGACAATGAATAAGGAAGACCGAAGAAGAGTTGATGCTTTTGAGTTGTGGTGCTAGCAAAGAATGCTGAAAATACCATGGACTGCTAAAACTAAGAGATCTCTCCTGGCGGAAGTGCACCCGAAATGCTCCTTGGAAGTGAGAATGACCAGACTTTGTCTCACCTATTTTGGTCATGTTGTAAGATGGGACTGTTCCCTTGAGAAGGATGTCATGCTTGGTAGGATGGAGAGTTGACAAAAGAGGGGAAGGCCTTCAAGGAGATGGATTGACATGGTGGCTGCGATGATGGGCTCAAGTATAACAGAGATCATGGAGCCGGCAGAGGATCAGGCAGTGTTTTGATCTGCTGTGTATGGGGTTTCTATGAGTCAGAAATGACTCAACGGCACCTAACAACACAACAACAAAGGAAGGAGACCTCAGATAAGCAAAACACTAGTGAAGAACAAGAACAAAGTAAGAGGTCTTACACTCCCAGATCTCAAAACTGACTATACAGCCACAGTAGTCAAAACTGCCTGGTATTGGGATTCAAAATGGACTCTCATCAGTGACCAGCACACTTTCTTCCCTCTGGCATCTAAGGACTTTGAAAACTAGGCACAACAATTTGAATTAGGAACTTTGGTACTCTGAACAGCTCACTGAATCAGAGTGCACCAAACACAGAAGAGCAGAATTAGAGGAAAGGCACAGAGAGATTATTTAGGAAAGAGCTACTGGCAGAGGATGGATAGGCACCCAAGAGAGACCATTGCAAACTTTCCTGGGGCAGTCACTGTCTGCCATGCGAGGGTGGCTGCCTGAGGTCCCCAAGCCAAGAACAAATTCACCTTATAGCAGCTTACCAGCGACCACTACAATATTCCAGTGGGCAGTGGCAGAGACCTGCCTCCAGCAGCTGATTTCATTGGTAATTTGGGTTGTGTGGGTCATCTGGGTGCAGGTAGGCATGGGCACCACTGCTGAGATTCAGGGGGAGATCTCACTGTTGCGCCAGAAAGGCTAGCTCCCTCTCCTCTGAGCAGATCACAGAGCAGGCTTGGGTCAGACTGGGAGACACCATGCCTTTCTTTGCCACCGATATCGGGCCCACAGGTCACTAGCAGGTACTCCCCTGACTCCAACACAGCTGAAATTGCATGCATCTTTGGTGCCACAGGTAGGCAGTATCACAGACAAACTCCAGAGCCAACCATTAGCGGTCTGGAGGGATTGTGTCAGCACTGCGGGCAGACGGGGTACAGAGAACAAAGAAATCACAGCTGAGTGAGGTCCCATGAATTTTGCCTTGGAGCCGTGCTTTGGTGCTATGGGGCCGCAGAGGAGGGGTCTTTCAGTGTGCCTGAAATTGGCGGAAATTTGCGACCCTCTAACAATAGGAATCTTCCCTGAGGTTGAGCTATGGTCTTGCAAATAAATACGTCATCAATAATAGCCTGCTCAAAGCCCTAGAAACCAACCCTAGTAACACCAAGTTTTCCTTCTTCTGCTCCCACCTTCTCCATCACTAACTTCACTCATTCAATAGAAGAAACCATATTCAGCCAATTACCATAAAACATGCCACTTCAAACTCTAAACCTTCTTTATGAAAAACAGAAACACATACCCACACTACACACAGTGATTCCAACATCACAAAGAAAACAGCAGAGCAACCCAACACACCCAAATCAATAATAAAATAAAACACACCAGCTAACTCTTTTAAAAATATTAAACCATAAAACCAACACAAAATAAAATCAACACATAACCAGCAGCTAGAGACAACTTAAAGAGACAGCGCTCTACCAGATTCCAAGGGTTGAAGAAGTTCTGCTTTCCAGTAACCCCAAAAACTCTCCAGACCTGCATTACATGACTGAAAAAGTCTTACTTTATACCTTTTTTTTTCTTTTTTCTTTTCTTTTAATTTTCATTTTTATTAATTTTTTTTTTTTCTTTCTCTCATGGTTAACCCTGTTCCTTGTTGGGTTTTCTTTTCCCCCATTTTTTTAGTTTGTTTTCTTTCTTTATTACTCTCCTTCTCTACCTTTTTGCTCTTAGTGACTTATCCCCAGATATTACATGTTGCTATGTATCCTCGAGTCAGACCTGACTCATAGTGACCCCTCCTTGGGTTTCCGAGGCAGTATCACTACAGAAGTAGATTGCCCCATCTTCCTTCCAAGGAGTAGCTGGTGGGTTTGAACCAC
>NW_006921692.1:7199283-7216186 GCF_000298275.1 Orycteropus afer afer | reverse complement strand
AAAAAAAAAAAAAAAGTGAGGAACAGGTTTGCTGACCCAAGGGTACCTGGTGGAACCACTGAGAATATGGCCCCTAGCTGCCCTTCAGGTCTGGAATTGAACACACACCTGTGGCTTCCAGACAAACAATAGACAGGCATATCAGTTGAGCATTTACCTGAGGTAGATACACTCCTTGGAGAGAATAAGATGAGAGAAAGAGACTGCTCAGGCACAGGGAGACAGCTCAGGGGGTAGGAGTGTATGGAGAGATGGACACAGGGAAGAGGTAACTATGGGGAGGAAGTGGGAGGGGAGATGTTTCATTGTGCTAAATTGTGGTCAATGTCATGAGACAAAGGATATGTGAACTGCTGTATGGAAAGTGTATTTGCACTGTAAATTTTTACCCAAATCACAATAAAAAATAAAAAATAAAAACTGTTTGGTATTGGTACAATGACAGACACATAGACCAATGAAATAGAATTAAGAACCCAGAAATAGATCCACTGACCTATTGTCAGCTGATCTTTGACAAAGGGCTGAACCCATTGATTGGAGGAATATATTGTCTGTTTAACAAATGGTGATGGCAAAACTGCATTTGCAGAAAAATGAAAGAAGATCTATACCTCACACTATACACAAAAATTAACTCCAGATGGATCAAAGACTTAAATGTGAAACCTAAAACTAAAAAGTTCCTCAAGGAAAAACTAGAGAAAAATTTAGGGGCCCTAGTATATGGCAAAAAGAGATTATCAAACATAACCCAAAATGTACAAACTGCAGAAGAGAAACTAGATGAATGGACCTCCAAAAAATTAAATTTTTATGTGCTTCCAAAGACTTCTCCAAAACTGTAAAAAGAGAACCTACAGATTGGGAAAAAATATTTGGCAATGACATATCTGACAAGGGACTTATCTCTAATATTTATAGAAAATTCCAATACCTCAACAACTAATAGACATATAATACAAGTAAAAAATGGGCAGAGGACATGAATAGACACTTCATCAAAAAAGATATTCAGGCGGGCAACAAACACATGATCATTAGCCATTAGAGAGATGCAAATCAAAACAAGAAGAAGATACCATCTGGCCCCAGCACTATTAGCAAAGTTCAACAAGACAGAAAACAATAAATGCTGGTGAGGATGTGGAGAGATTGGGACTCTCATACACTGCTGATGGGACTGTCAGATGGTACAACCACTGTGGAAAGCAGTATGGCAATTCCTTAAAAAGTTGGAATTAGAAATACCATTTGATCCAGCAATCCCATTACTAAATATATATCCTAAAGAAGTGATAGCCAGGACAAGAATAGAAATATGTACACCCATATTCATCACAGAAATATTTATAACACCAAAAAGATGTAAACAACCTAGGTGGCTATCAAGAGAAGAATGGATAAGCAAACTATGGTACATACACACAATGGAATACTATGCAACAGTAAAGAATAATGTAGAATCTGCAAAATACCATATAATGTGGATGAACTTGGAGGACATTATGCTGAATGAAATAAATCAATCACAGAAATACAAGTATTGTATTAGTTCATTATTGTAAAATGTCAAGGAAAGGTTTTATATGGAAGGAAACTTTCTTTGTTGGTTACCAGGTGTGAAAGGGAGGAAGCACTGCAAAAATAAATAAATTGTGTGTGTGTGTGTGTGTGTAAATGATTTTTAAAAAATCAGATGATGCAAAAATAAATAAATAACTTTATATAAAAAAAGACTTACTATAAAACTATAGTAATTAAACAGTTTAGTGTTGATGAAAAATGGACACATAGGTCAATGGAATAGAATGTAGAGTCCAGAAATGAACCTATACATATATGGACAATTGATTTTCAAGAACATGTGCAAAGGCAATTCAATTGACAAAGGATAGATTCTACAAATGATGCTGCTATAATTGGGTAGCTATATGGAAAAAAAGAAAAGTGACCCAACATTCATACCTCACACTGTGCACAAAAAAATAAGTAAAAATGAACCACAAATATAAATGTAAAACTTAAAATTCTAAAACTTATTAAAGAATATCTAGGAGAAAAATCTTTGCAACCTTGGGTTATGCAAAGATTTCTGAGATAAGACACAAAACTACATAGGAGGAAAAAAAAAGTTGGGCTTCATCAAAAGTAACTAATATTAATGCTTGAGTCAGGGCTGCAACACTGGGTACCATAGTACCTTCCTCTTCAGTTCCTGGATAGACCAACTGAGGAGCAGAAAAGTAAAACAGATAATATTAGCTCAGCTAAGTTTCAGATTGATCAGAGGAAACTAAAATTTATAGGTTGTTATTAGAAGGGAATAATTGACTGTAAAAAGGCATGAGGGAACTTTTTAGTGTATTGAAAATGTTGCATAACTTAATTGTGACAGTGGTTATGCAATTGTGTGTGTGTATCTCAAAACTCATAGAACTGTACAATGAGAAGAGTGAATTTTATTGTTTATAAATTAGACTTTGATAAACATCTTTATTTTTAAATACTGTTATAAATTTTAAAAAAGAAAAGAAAGAAAGAAATCAGATGATGTATTGCACTAGGCAAATCTCTTGCAAAAGATCTCTTTAAAGTGCCAAAGAGCAAAGATGTCTCTTTGAAGACTAAGTGCACCTAACCCCAGCCATGCTATTTTCAATAGCCTCATATGCAGATGAAAGCTGGACAGTGAATAAGGAAGACTGAAGAAGACTTGACATTTTTTAATTGTAGTGTTGATGAAGAATACTGAAAGTTTCATAGACTGCCAGAAGAATGAACAAATCTGTCCTGGAAGATGTGCAGCCAGAATGCTCCTTGGAACTGAGAATGGCCAGATTTTGTCTCACCTACTTTGGTCATGTTGTCAGAAGGGGCCATTCCCTGGAAAAGGATATCATGTTTGGTAAAGTGGAGGGTTAGCAAACTAGTGTCAACAAGATAGACTGACACAGTGGCTACAATAGTGAGCTCAAGTATAGCAAGGATTGTGAGCCTGGTACATAACTGTTTCATTCAGTTGCACATAGGGCTGCCATGAGTCAAAGCCAACTTGACAGCACCTAGCAACAGCCACATGTAGGCAGGATTTAGATTCATGAGTTTAAGGTAGAGGGCACTTAAAGATTCAAACATCCCTCAGGTCTAATTGGCTCTGAAGAGTTTCTAATGCCCTGGAGGAATTAATGTGCTGCCAAAGGGGCATTACCTATAGCCATGGGTTACCTCAGGTATTGAGAGAATCTGGATCAGCACTAAAATCTACAGTAAGGAAAACAAAAATAAGGTAAAGTAAGCATATGCATCACTTGTCTGTCAGTTTGTCATACTATGGTGGCTTGGGCATTGCTGTGATGCTGGAATCTGTGTCACTGATATTTCAAATACCAGCAGCATCACTCACGGTGGACAGGTTTCAGTGGCACTACCAGACTAACACAGACTAGGAAAAAGGAGTGGGCCATCCACTTCTGAAAAAACCTGGCCACTGAAAACCTTATGAACAGGCATGAAACATTGTCTGATATAGTCCCAGAAGAAGATGGAATGTATGAAGTATGAAAATGAGTGTCAAAAATGAAATGGAAAGCATAAAGGCTCCTAGGTGAACTGAAATAGACTGGTATTGGCCATTTTGAATTAGACAATCGTATGGTCTACTGTACTAGGAATGACAAACTGAAGAGGTATGACATATCATTCATCTTCAAAAAGACCAGTTCAAGATCTATTATAAAGTACAATGCTGTCAATAATAAGATAATATCCATATGCCTACAAGGAAGACCAGTCAATACTACTATTATTCAAATTTACATACCAACCACTAAAATAAAACATGAAGAAATTGAACATTTTTAACAGCTTTTGCAGTCTGAAACGGAGCAAACATGCAATCAAGATGCATTGATAATTAATGGTGATTGGAATGCAAAAGTGAGAAACAAAGTCAGTTGTTGGAAAGTTGTTGCATAAAAATGACACCTGAGATTGCACGATAGAATTTTGCAAGACTTATTCATTGCAAATACCTTCTTTCAACAACATAAATGATGGCTGTACATGTGGACCTCACCAAATAAAATATGCAAGAATCAAATCAACCACATCTGTGAAAAGAAGTAATGGAGAAGCTCAACAATATCAGTCAAAACAAGGCCAGGAGATGACTGTGGAAAAGACTATCAATTGCAAGTTCAAGCTGAAGCTGAAGAAAATTAAAACAAATCCACAAGACCCAAAATATGGCCTAGATTATAACCCATCTGAATTTAGAGACTATATGAAGAATGGATTTGAACATCAATGACAAAAGACCAGACAAGTTATAGGACAACATCAAGAACATCATACATGAAGAAAGCAAAAGGTCATTAAAAAGACAGAAAAGGAAAAAAAAAAAGACCAAAATGAATGTCAGAAGAGATTCTGAAACTTGCTCTTGAATGTAGAGTAGCTAAAGGTAATGGAAGAAATGATTAAATAAGAGAAGAATAGAAGATTTCAAAGGGCAGCTCAAGAAGGCAAAGTAAAGTATTATAAAGAAATGGGCAAAGACTTGGAGTCAGAAAACCAAAAGGGAAGAACATGCTCAGCATTTCTCATGTTGAAAGAGCCAAAGAAAAGAATCCAAGCTTGAATTGCAATATTGGGCAAAATATTATGTGATTCAGGAAATATCAAAAGAAGATGGAAGTAATACCCAGAGCCATTGTACTCAAAAGAATTGGTCAACATTCAACCATTTCAGGAGGTAGCATGTGATCAAGAACCAATGGTACTGAAGGAAGAAGTCCAAACTGCACTGAAGACATTGGCAAAAAACAAGGCTTCAGGAATTGACAGAATACCCATTGAGATGTTTCAACAAACAGATGCAGTGCTGGAGATTCTTACTCATTCATGTCAAGAAATTTGGAAGATAACTACCTGGCCAAATCAGCAGATTGATAGTTGTGCCCATCCCAATGAAATGTGATCCAGCAGAAGGTGGAAATTATCTAATGATAACATTAATATTACACACAAGTAAAATTTTTCTGAAGATAATTCAGAAATGGTTGCAGCAGTACGTTGATAGAGAACTGACAGAAATTCAAGTTGGATTCAGAAGGAGACATGGAACAAGTGATATCATTGCTGATGTCACATAGATCTTGGCTGAAATCAAAGAATACCAGAAAGATATTTACCTGTGTGTTATTGATTATACAAAGACATTTGACTGTGTGGATCATAACAAATTATGGATAACATTGTGAGGAATGGGAATTCCAGAACACTTAATTGTGCTAATGAGGAACCTATACATAGACAAAAGGCGGTTGTTAGAACAGAAAAATGTGATACTGCATGTTTTAAAATCTTGAGGAACGTGTGTCAGGGTTGTATCCTTTCACCATATTTATTCAATTTGTACGCTGAGCAAATAGTCCCAAGACCCTGGACTATATGCAGAAGAACGTGGCATCAGGATTGGAGGAAGAATCATTAAAAAACCTGTGATATGCAGATGACACAACTGTACTTGCTGAAAATGATGATGACTTGAAGACTTTCTGATAAAGACCTACAGTCTTCAGTATGGATTACACCTCAACATAAAGAAAACAAAAATCCTCACAACTGGACCAACGAGCAACATTGAAAACATTAAGCAACGAGAAAAGATTGAAGTTGTCAAGGATTTCATTTTACTTTGATGCATAGTCAACACCCATGGACATAGCAGTCAAATCAGATGTCGAATTTGGTCAAATCTGCTGCAAAAGACCTCTTTAAAGTGTTAAGGAACAACGATGTCACTTAGAAGACTAAAGTACGCCTATCCAAAGCCATGGTATTCTCAATCAACTCATGCATGTGAAAGTTGGACAATGAATAAGGGAAGGTCCAAGAAGAGTTGATGCCTTTGAATTGTAGTGTTGGCAAAGGATACTGAAAATACCATGGATTGCCAGAAGAAAGAACAATTCTGTCTCAGAAGAAGTACAGTCAGAATTCTCTTTAGAAGTGAGAATAGCCAGACTTCATCTCAACTACCTTGATCATGTTGTCAGAAGGGACCAGTCCCTGGAAGAAGAATATCATGCTTTGTAAAGTAGAGGATCCCCGAAAAAGGGGAAAACCCTCAACAGGGTAGATTGACACAGTGGCTGCAATAATGGGCTCAAGCGTGTCAAGGACAGTGAGGATGGCACAGGACGGGGCAGTGTCTCTTTCTGCTGTATATGGGTCACTATGAGTTGGCCTCGAGGGCACCTAACAACAACAAGCATAAGCATCTGAAGTGACAAGATACTTAGTTTCTGTGAAATACAAGGTTAAAGATTATGATTATAAAATGTATACATTAAGAACAAGGTTAATTCTTTGTAGTCACATAATCATGCAGAAAATGCCATATAATTTATCATTTTATTTTTTAAATGTTTGTATTTTAGAATATAATTTCTTCAATAAATATTTGTTTTTTAAAAAATAAAAGTTTATCTCTTCTCTCTCGGGTGGCATCATGCCTAAGGCATTTGACTGCTAACCAGAAGGCTGCCAGTTTAAACTCACCAGCCACTCCTTGGAAGGAAGCTTGGGCAATCTACTTCTGTAGTGATACTGCCTTGGAAACCCAAGGAAGGGTTGCTATGAGTTGAATCCTATTTGACTGCAGTGAGTTTGCTTTTTTCTTTTTTGCTTTTAGCCTTAGAGGAACATAAACATGTTCCATGACCACAAATGTAATGCACACTAATCATCAAAAACACGCTGCCAGTTCCACCTTCACAAATGACTGAGTGAAATTCAGACTCCTGATTTGGTCACCAAATAATCAAATGATAAACTCCAAGATAACAAAACAAAACAACAACAAAAAGCCAACAATATATGACACCTTGTTTCAGAGCAGTGAGTTCATGTCTAAAAGATGAGAACATATTCTCATCACCTTCCCTGCAGTATTTCTAAGACTACATAGATTCTTGCTATTATTGCAAGCAGAGAGAATAGAAGGGAAGAGCAGCTGAACATCAGGCTAGGAAGACTACGGTAGTTGAAAACCTGCATTGGTCCAGCCCACATGGTCACAGAGGGACTGTTTCTATTTCAAATTCCCTGTAAATGGTCTTTGCCACTGACTGACAGACTACTAGATATAGGCTCATTCAAAGAAAAATAGTTACAGTCACTCAAGTTGGTAATGTGCAGTGTGAAATAAACAATATTATGTAATTCCCCCAATTTATTGAGCTGGCCTGTCTGGAGCAGAATAGATCTATTTCCTGTCTTCTGGGTAAACACTGTGCAATTCAAAGCTCTGTTCCACATTGACCCATTAGACAGAGCTATCCCAGTCTGCTGGCAGCACAACTATACTAACACAGTGCCCCTTTCTCCTCCCTTTTTATTCATAGTGGTGTAGGGATGAATTGTTAGCTTTAACTTTGAGCTTCCTGGCATTGGTCCATTTGTATCACCACCCTGACATTATTTAAACACAGTGTGCTTCATATTTATGAGCTTACAAAATTTCTGGACTCCTGCTTCTGCCATTCTTAAGAACCATCAAGGGAAAAGGGTGTGACCATAAAAGCTAGTGTGTAACAAACCTCATTCAAATGCAGGCAGTGTATTGGGAATCTTAATTCTATTAGAGCATGGACAATGAATGTATTTGTGTTAGTTACTTTCCCACTTTGAGGTTAAACAAACCAGTGAATGGGACTCCGGGTGGCAGCAGAATGAGATACTGCATTGGATGATGCAGGCAGACAAGTGCCAGGGAGCATTTCAAAAAACAGCAAGTCTCTTTCCTGCCTTCCCATGACTTTTCAGCAATTTGGATTCTGTAAATGGAAATGAATAGCTCCAGTCCTCCAATATCTTCATTCAGCAGTTCGGTTCTGACAATCATGTGATGCATTTATCTCTATGGTTGCTTCTAAGAAAATACACCCCATTCAAAAAGGACTGAATTAATCACAGTAAATGTGCTCCATCTACTCTTAAATTCATATTCATTCCTGAATAAAGTTCTAATTTGAAATAATTGCCAGATTGAATAACTTGCTACAAACCTCCTACCAATGCCATCATAGACTTGTTTCCCACCAACGTGATTAGCTTAATATATTTGTGTTTAAAACAACACACGTACATGCATTTACTTGCATGCATACCACACCTTTGAAGATAGTGTAGGTTCCAGAACAGGTCTTCCTCCATTGCAGTATTCATCATTATTAAGCATCATTTACTCTGAAGAGAAACTGCTCAAAAGCTGCCTCTACCATCTGCCCAAAACTCTCGCTTCACACAACTACTCAATACCACTGAGATTCAGCATGATTTTTAAGTAAAACTAGAGGATCATAGAGTTAACTTGCTTATTGTTCTAAAGACTAATCATTTAGGTAGGATATCTGGTACAGGATACATACACAAAATATTAACAGACCACTAGAAAGAGTCCTTCCATGGCTCAAATGTTTAAACACTTGGCCACTAGCCAAAAATTGGCACTTTAACCCATCCACATGTGGCTGGGAAGACAGGCTTGGGGATCTGCTTCTATAAGGTCACAGCTTTGAAAACCTCATGGAGCACTTCTGTGCAAATATGGTGTCACCATGAATTAGAATTAACTCAACAGCGACTAATAACAATGACAGAAAGATGAGTGCCCTTTACCACACTCTTCTATCACTAGTATTCTGAACTGTGGACCTTAGGTTGTGTCTATGACAGTATCCTCTAACAAGAATCAGGAAAACACTAAGAATTAAACTCCTCTAAACCAGCTAGGTAGTGATTGATCAGACTAAATGTAGACAAGAGCAATAATAAAATAAGAGAAGTTACATATGGATGACATGGTCTTGGTAAAACCCTTTGTGTATCATGGTTTCCACAGGCACTCAATTTCAGTAGGAATCGCCAAATATAAAATAGTCTTCCCCCTTCTTTAAGAAACTACCCCCTACGCAGAAGGGTTGGAGCTCTGGTGGTGCAGTGCCTACGACATTTGACTGCTAACCAGGTTGTCAGTGCAAATCCACCAGTGGCTCTGTGGAAAGAAGATGGGGCAATCTACTTCCATAAAGATTTACCACCTCAGACACCCAATGAGGGTTGCTCATTCTATTCTAAAGAGTGCTCATTCTATTCTTAAACTCTCACTGGAGAGGGAGAGGGTAGTACAAATAATCCTCACTACTTGCTATAGTAAAATTTTTGTGTTTTTTCCCCTTAAGTTTCTTGGTACTCACTGGTTCTTGCCTAATTGTCACTCAATAAATATTTATAGTATTGCTGATATTTCAAAAAGAGCAGTAGTTATCTAAGCTAATAAAACTTGTTTTCTAAAGAAAAGTAAATTTACTATTCAGATACTTGAGTAGTTATTCAGATACTTGAATAACTTTTGAAACTTATTAATCGTTTATATTGAGGGCACAGAGAGCACACCAACTGATGTTTCTCTACGCATAGATAGTTTCATAGGGATTCTGCCATTCATTCATTTTTACAATAAAAACTTAGAAAAATACAAATGGCCTATGAAAAACCAGTGTAAAAGTAAGACAAAAAAACTGGGCAAAGGGATGAAAATATATCTCTCAAGGAAAGATAGAAGTCTTTGTTTCATATCAGACCTTGGGGTTCTTGATTTTATTTTATTTTTTCATTATCTGAGACCTTTGGCTGTAGAATGTTTGCTATCACATCTACAAGTAAAAGTGACAGTGTGATGAGATAGCTGTCAATATGTGATCACAAAATGAAACTGAAAATTTGAAAATAAGGTAGGAGACCCAAGACAATTTAGATTGAGGTAAAACGATCATTCAATCTAATCATTTATAATAAGTTAAAAATGTATTAGGGTGAAAGTTAAAAATTCATCAGGGTGAAAAAGAAGTAACCTAATTTGACCCTCTTTTTCTTCAGTGAATATATACCGAATCTATAGTAACAAGTAAACAAGCACTATAAAACTCTCACTTGAAACACATCTTTGTCAGAAACATCCAGCTAATGTATGCAGGAAATGTCACATATATGGGGAAACCCTCTCCAAAGTTCAAAATTACAAATTAGTCCCCTGGCTTCAGGCCTTGACCAGTCACTCTAGGATACAAACATTTCCAGAAATGCTAATAAATATAAATCCATATTTGTAGAATGGTGGAAATTATAGACATAGAAGTGTTTAAATTTTCTTTAAACTAAGACAGCCTATCTCTACTTTACAAACCCAATGAAGCATTAGAGACTTTCCTGCATGTCTTTTTCTATCTCCCATCTAAAAGAGACTATTCTTCTAGCCCAAAAATATCACATATATTTAGTCATCAGATATCTTCTGTCTGTTTTATCATTGAGGATTTGGGATCTATATCACAATTCTCCTGTGTCAGTGAAGAAAAGCCAGATGCAAATTTTTCTTCAGTATGATATATGTCTGGTGCAGTTAGACAAAAAAAATTAAATTGTAATGTCTTTTTGGAGTAGGAGTATATTTAGACATCTTTCCTTTCATAATACTTAACAATAAAACCATGCACACTTGAGGACCTAATAATTTTTCATTATGATAGAAATCCTAAACAGTAAAATCTTCTTACATAGAAAATAGGCAGAGCATGAACAGTGACTACGACAGTTTTCCTTTTTCAACCAAGTCAACCAACAAAGGAAGGCCTGTACTCATCAGAATGAGAAAGTATTTCGGCCCCAGTTCCTATTTAGCCCTTGACCTCAAATGTGACTGACAAGTGGAATGGTGATTTGGGAATGTGAGCAGACACCTGTCCACTGAGGAATGGACTGGAGCCAACAGCTCATTACACACAAGACTACTAAACAGCTATTGTAGAACAACGACTTTTCATCACCTGGGTCAGATACAAACCAATAACCTAGAGGTGAAAGGCTGTCCATCAAATTCCAGTTCCCACTTCCCAAGTCCATTCAATTCCATCTATTCAATTTTAAGGACTTTCTTCTATAGGTTTGTACAAAAGAGGCGATGGGATTCAATAAAATTCAGACTGTTATTATTTATAGGATGAACTGAAAGGATTATAGATTCGATAACAATTAAGTTCTCTCCTAATGAATCTGCAGGCTTTAAATAATCTTCTCAAAGTGCACATCACTTTTCTTTTCTCCTAGATGCTCTTGAGAGAAGGCACACTGGGTGATTTCAATGGTAGATACTCTCAGCCCTGAAGTGGATTTGACATGTAGACGAGACTGTTAAGCCCAAGACTGTGAAGTCCACACTAGTTGCACTGTTCCTGATGTCTGGGCACGTATTCATAAATTAGCAGCCCAAGTGTTTAATTTTCATGGAAGTACTTGTGTGTTTACTAAAGATTAGCATTTTAATTAGTCTATATTTTTCTCTGAGACAATTGGCACGAATAGTATTTGCAGATACCTGACTTAAAGGATGCTAAATAAAATTTAAAAAAAAGAGTCACACAGTTTTATGCAAAAATCCTAATTAACTAGTCATTCTGTTAGTACAAAAAATGGCACGAAGCAGGAGTTTTTTGTGTAGTTGGTTTGTTTTGAGGTTTATTTATTTATTTATTTATGGGTGGTTTTTTTCTTCTCATTATAGATCGCTATAGAGAGTTCAGCAAAGTCTTTTTGTTTTTTTCACTCAGATCTCTTGTATTGTGTATTTGGATCATGCTTAGAATATTAAACATTTTGTCCCCTCCATTTTAAGTTCTAATAGTGTAACAATATGAAGTGACTTTAATTTAGCTAATTTCTGAGAAACATCAAAAGAAAAAGATTAAGGCACTTCAGCTCTGAGTGGAAGCTTGCTGATACAATTTGGTGAGATCTATATTGTGAGACTTTTATTAATAGAACACCTGACGAAATTTAAAAATTGCTAAAAATATGTCATGAGCATTCAGAAGAAAGAAAGTGGCTTCACAGGAAGTTGCTTACACTGGTCATGGCAGAGAATTTACTTATTAAGGCTGTTGCTAAGGTCTTTCACAGACCTAAATGAAGCCATTTGGAGACTGGGTGTGGTTCTCATGGGACCCCAGCAAATTCAACCACATTTAACTCCACTTTCCCTTTAGTACCTACCAGGGCACTAAAGTTTATCTAGTTTTCCATTTTTTCTAGGTACAAATTTTCTTCTAATCCATACTTTATAGATTTATTTTTCATTTTGTTCAATAAATTTCCTATTTTTATGTGTATAGTCTAGCTCTGATATTAGATTCCCATCAAATAACAGGGTGATATTTGCACTACCTGTGTAAATTTTTCTTGCTAATTTTCTAGAATAACATGTTTAGGAAGCCTTACTTTATGTTCACAGATAATTTCTTTCAGATAGCCTAGGATTTATGAATTAACCACCAAGGTGTAATAGTAAATATTTCACATTTTTAAAAAATGTATCGTTAGGTTTAACAAACATAGTTTTTGCTTTACATTACCTTTTGCCATGTGGTTGTTAATTTTTGGGGGAAAAAAAGAAACAATATTTTAAAAATTTACACCAGAAAGAGGAGCGTGGAAGTAGCCCATGATGTAAATGTCATACATACTTTATAAAATGTATAATGGACCTGATTATCTTCACTGGCATAATTATTTCTAGCTGTCATATACATATACTTTATGTTGTTCTATATGACCATATTGTCTTGTTATAAAATGTAATATAGCGTTTGGCAGACATTCAATGGCTTTCTGAAAAGAAGAGGACAAGGAGACAGAAGAAACCAAAATTTTTGTGAAAACTCAAACAAAGTGAAATGGCAAATGATTACAAAGGAATAGTTATTATGATCTTTCACTCTTTTCATAAGACCTTGCAGAAAATAATGTCTCTGGATTTGGAGCCCTCCAGTATTGTTTTTAAGCTTTAAATGCCTGGGAGAAATTTCAACCTCATTATGAAGACCCTAGTTACTTTTCAAAGCACAATGACCCTTCATTTACCTGCCATTGGCAGGGAATAAGCTCTCCACACAGGTGAAATTTCATTAAAAAACGTTTGTATTAGCATCAGCTCTTTTTGTACAAATCATTCTTAAATGTACGCCACACTGCCATGTCCTTTCAAATTGGTTACATTGATGCATTTGCCATTTGATTGATGACTGGCGGTCATTATAATAAACATCAATTATTATACAGTAAGTTCTTATTGGCTTCATGTAGAGAGTTTATTGTTATGAAAAAAAATTCTTTCATATGACTACTTTTTATTTCTTGAAGCTCATATTTATTTATTTATTTACGTGTATCTTTTCAGCCTTTCAACTCTACTTACTACTCCCAATATTGCTAGTAATCTCCTAAAAGTCTGATTTTGAATTCTAGGTGGCTAGAAAGCCAGATAATCTGATGCTAAAAATGTGTGAAAACTAAGAGAGTCTGAATGAAGCATTGAGACATTTTGTTATATTGAGTATATGAACTATAGTGCAGAGATACATATTTGCTTCTCAGAAGTTTCTTTGCTTGCTCTCTTCTTATTAGCTGCATTCCTCATTTGTCTCTGTAGCTGAATAAGTGATCTCCAGATAAAAGAGATGTTATTGTACTCAAACCTCTGACTGAGTCTATCACACAGAAAAACCAAGACAGTTAAATTTGTTATGTTGTATTCTGACTACCTGATCATTTTTAATCTCAATGAAAGTGTCAACCACACCCTACTCTTTTTCTTTTCTTTTTTTTTTTTTTTCCTGCTACATTTGTAGGCAATCATTAGTTAATAACAGAATTATGTGATTATTAGGTGAAAAAAATCAGCTTTGATTGAGGCCAATCTTAACCCGCTGGTTATGGACATGAAGAATACATTGGTATTTAAGCTTAAAAAAATGTAAGACACCACCAGTAACACAGCATTATGGTTCAAAGCAGTCTGCACTTGCATATGATATTAAAATAGTAATAGACACATAGTTCAAACATTTTGTACCATCTCTGCAAAGATGACTATCAAAGCACCAGAGTCTCAAAACTAAAACTAGTATGAGACAATCCTACCTCCCTAGGCATTATGTGGTCAGTAAAGAATAAATTATTATTCTACTAAGCACAAATAATTTCTCATGTAAGATGACTGAGAGCAATTCACAAGGCTCTTTACAATGAAGTGCTTATCCAGTGGATAAAGAAATCTACCAAATTTACATAAGAAACAAAATGCATAAATGTTTAGTAATCCAAAAATAGCTAAGTGCCCTACATAATAGCACTTTGTGACTAGACTAATTATTTGTCATCTTTCTGACTCAGTTTCTTCTTCATCTGCACTTGGGGCTACTTAGAAAGAGACAATGCTAGTTTTGTCTACTTTGCATGGTTGTTTGGGAAGTTAATGACTGACATTTTTTGAAAATGTTTTGAATTTATCATACCAAATGCAATAATATATGCAGAAGGGCTTTGAAAATGTATTGAGCATAATAGTAATGACTGATACCAGTATAAAAAAAATTATCTATCTATAAAGTTTCCTTTGATGACAGATACAAATATCTACACATGCCAAGTGTAAATATTTCACTGATTTATACCATTTCTATGCATACAATTTAAATTCTAAATGTTATAAAAAATATTTTGTACAAAATTTACTCAAAAAAATCGTATTGATATAAAAATGTAAAAATCAATCCTACTGATAATAGCAGTAAGAATGTGAAAGCAGTAAAATATTTGTGAAAATAAACCTCTTAGGAGAGAGGAAACAAGATGACTTCCTGGTGACACACTCCCAGTCGCTCTATAACAGAGACCTGGAAAAACCCAATGAAACAGATACAGATGATGATCATGTAATTCTGAGCATCAAATGAGAGGATAAAGAATTAAATTGAGTGCCAATTGGAAAGGGAGACAGAGAAAGAATACAGGGGAGAGACCAGAAGCTAGGGCCCATGGAAGCATGGCTATTTTGAGATGCAGAAGTATTTGCCCCCGCCAACCTGGTAGATAGTGATGTCCTCCTTGTTGCCCTCCCACCCCCACCCTCCTGGTTCCTCATGGCACCTCTTCCTACCAGCAGCCACTGGCTGCACTGCACACTAAACAGACAGAGCTGGTGTCTGGGACTCTACCTGCTGGCACCTGTGTAAATGACAGGCCTTGTTTTCACAGAATACACCTCTGCTAGTGGAGGTATATGCATGTACTGGGCTCCTGCTCCTTGTGCAGGCATGCACTTACAGATTGCATCAAGCCACCTGTTGCTACTGCTGCAGACTAACCATTGTTGCACCACCCTTCCCCTTTTTGCTTTCCTTTTTTTATTTTTATTTCCCCACTTTCCCACTTTTTCTTCATTTTTATTTGTTTATTTGTCCATCTTTCTTTTATTTTCACTCATTTTTCTTTTCATTCCCATTTTTTTTTCTTCCCCATCCAATAGGAGGCAGATATTAATTCCCCACTAGTCAGCTATTCCTACTACATCTATCACCACAGGCATCAACACGTGCTCCTGCCCCGCTGGAATGATGACAGTTGGTGGACAACACTTCCTCAACCCACTCACAGTGCCTTTTCAAGTCCAACAAAAAAAGACCTGCATCCACATTCACATCAGTTACACCACCCACCTGGCGACAGGTGGAAAGCATGCCAGTATTGCCAAACAAGTAACCAAAGAAGCATGCCTGTCCCATTCCATACTCTTTATATATTAACAAAGCAAAACAAAAATTCTGGGTGAAACAAACCAAAACATAACCAATAAATAAAAACAACTTACAAAATGTCTTGGAGATGACAGACAACTTTAAATCAAACAAAGAAACAGGACAAGATGGTGGAAGCAAAATAAAAAACTAGGAAAACCTTCCTGAGGAAGAACAGGTAGTAGAACTACCTGATAATAAATTAAAAATATATTATAAATATATATATATTCCTTCCAAAAGCTTGTGGTCACTGCCATTGAGTCAAATCCAACTCATAGCCACCCCTGCTTGGGTTTCTGAGGCATTATCTCTACAAAAGTAGATTGCCCAACCTTCCTTCTGAGGAGTAACTGGTGGGTCTGAACCACCAGCCTTCTGGTTAGCAGTACAATACCTTTGGCACTACAACACCAGAGCTCCTTCCAACAACTCAAGATAACCACAAATACAATGAAGGGAAAGACAAACAATACCCTAAAAGAATTCAGGAAACCAGTACAAGAGCAAAATGACAAAATGAAGAGACAATTAGAAATCATACAAAAACACCAATTAGAAATCAAGAAGATTAACACTAAAATTATGGAGATAGATAACACATTGGAAGGACAAAATAGTAGAACTGAATTGATTGGAGAACAGACCAGTCAACTAGAAAACAAATCCCTTGACATCAATTTCTATAAGGAAAAGTCAGAAAGAGGAATGAAGAAAGCCCAAGAATTATGTAGGACACTATTAAGAGGAAAATGTATATAATTGGAATTCCAGAATAGAAAGAGGCAAATAAACCACAGAGAAAGTTGTCAAAGATGTGCTAGCTGAGAACTCTAATATCAAGAAAGATGAAAAGATATCCATCCAAGAAGTTCAACAAATCCCATGCAGGATAGAACCCAAAAGAAAGTCACCAAAGCGTATCATAATCAAACTTTTCACAGCTCAAGACAAAGAAAGACCCTTAAAAGCAGCTCGGGATAAACAAAATATTACTACAAAGAGCACCAACAAGACTTAGTGCCAACTTCTTGGCAAAAACCATAAAGTCAAGAAGACAATGGGATGACATATACACAACTTTGAAATAAAAAAGTTGCCAGCCAAGAATTATATATACAGCAAAACTGCCCCTTAAATACAAATTTGCTCTGTAAATCTTCACCCAAATCACAATAAATATATATATATATATATATATATAT
>NW_006921692.1:7194174-7195784 GCF_000298275.1 Orycteropus afer afer | reverse complement strand
CCCTTTCTCCTGCTCTTCCGGCCTGCTACTCTGTGCTATGCCCATGCTTACCTTGCTCCCGGAGACCCGGTCTCTCTCGGGAGGGTAACAAGGGAAAGTGTTCAGTGCAGATCAGTGAGTAAGCACCAGCCCACCCTTGCTTACCTTGCCCCCGGAGACCCGGTCCCTCTCGGGAGGGTAACGAGGGAGCCGTCTGAGCACTAGTGACTGGGTTTTTTTGAAGACTTAATAAACACAAAATCAACAACAACAAAGAAAATCTGACAATAAAATGAACTCAGCACAGAAAAATATTTGGAACAAAGAAACCATCAATACTCACAATAAAAAAATATATTAAAAAATGACAGCAATAAATTCATACATATCACTAATTTTATTGAATGAGAATGGATCAAATGCAACAGTGAAGAGAAGGAAGGTGGCAGAATGAATAAGAAAACAGGGCCTATTAATATGCTGCCTACAAGAGACTCACCTTAGACACAAAGGTAAAAATAAATTAAAAATAAAAGGATGAAAAAAATATATATCAAGCCAATGACAACCAAAAATAAAAAAAAAAAAGAGAAATGATAAGGCATATATACAACCTTGAAAGAAAAAAAAATTGCCAACCAAAAATTATATATCCAGCTAAACAGGACATACAATATATCTTGTTGTTGTTAGGTGCTGCCAAGTAGGCTCTGACCCATAGCGATCCTGTGTACAACTGAAGGAAACACCACCCAGTCCTGTGCCAGCCTCACAATCCTTGCTATACCTGAGCCCATCATTGCAGCCACTGTGTCAACCCATCTCATTGAGGGCCTTCTCCTTTTTCATTAACCCTCCACATTACCAAGCATATATAACATCCAGTATTTTCTGATAAAACAGACTTCAAGGAAAAAACAGCATAAGAGACAAGAAAAGGCACTGTATAATGATAATAGGATCTGTTCAATAAGAGGACATAGTCATAATAAATATCTATGCACTCAGTAAGCCAACAGGTAAGAACAAGTGGAGAGGTTTCCAACAGCTAAGGGAGACAAACTTGTCTGTTGGTTTGTCCTACTCTGGTGACATGTGGTTGTGAGTCTTGAGGCTGTGCCACTGATGTTTCAAGCCCAGTGGGTGCACATGATGCACAGGGATCAGCCCACCTTGCAGACTGAGACAGACTAGGAAGAAGAGGTCATCCATTCTCAAAGAATTAGACAGGAAAAACCTTATGAATAGCAGAGAAACACTGTCTATCACTGCACAATTTTATGGATAGTCTGGAAACATTGTCTAATACAGAGGAGGATGATGAATCACTTAGGTTAGAAGGCTCTCAAAATAGGACTGGGAAAGAGCTGCATCATCAGAGCAAAACCAGCCATACTCATATGGATAAGGTAAAGCTTTCAAGACCTCCATTTGCTGATGTACCAACACTCAAATACAGGAGAAACAGTTGCAAACATCCTTTAATAATTGGAACATGGAATGTAGAAGTATGAATCTAGGAAAATTGGAAGTTGTCAAAAAGGAAATGGAATGCATAAAGATTGATATCCTAGGCATTAGTGAGCTGAAATGGACTGGTTTTGGCCATTTTGAATCAGACAACCATATGA
>NW_006921692.1:7188866-7192154 GCF_000298275.1 Orycteropus afer afer | reverse complement strand
ACTTATTCAATCTATATGCTGAGCAAATAATCTGAGAAGCTGAACTATATGAAGAAAAGCGTGGCATCAGGATTGGAGAAAAAGTCATTAATACCCTGAAATATGTTGATGATACAACTTTGCTTGCTGAAAGTAAGGATGACTTGAGGCACTTACTGATGAAGATTGAAGAATACAGTCTGAAGTATGGATTATATCTCAACATAAAGAAAACAAAAATCCTCACAATTGGACCAATAAGCAGCATCATGATAAGTGGAGAAAAGATTGAGGTTGTCAAAGAATTCACATTGCTTGGTTCTACAATCAACGGCAAAGGACGCAGCAGTCAGGACATTAGACGATGTATAGCACTGGGCAGGTCAACCGCGAAGGAACTCTTTCAAGTTTTGAGGAGCAAGGATGTCTCCTTGAGGACTAAGGTGAGCCTGATACAAGCCATGGTATTTTTAATCATCTCATATGCATGTGAATGCTGGACAATAAATAGGGAAGACTGAAGAAGAGTTGATGCTTTTGAGTTGTAGTGCTGGCCAAAAATGCTGAAAGTACCATGGACTGCTAAAAGAACTAAGAGATCTGTCCTGGAGGAAGTGTACCCGAAATGCTCCTTGGAAGCCAGAATGGCCAAACTTCGTCTCACCTACTTTGGTTATGTTGTCAGAAGGTACCATTCCCTGGAGAAGGATGTCATGCTTGGTAAGGTGGAGGGTCGACGAAAGAGGGGAAGGCCCTCAAGGGATGGATTGACATAGTGGCTGCGATGATGGGCTCAAGTATAGCAGGAATCATGGAGCTGGCGTGGGATTGTGCAGTGTTTTGTTCTGCTGTTCATGGGGTCTCTATGAGTCAGAAACGACTCAAAGGCACTTAACAACAACAAAAACAACAACAACATGCACTCAAGGAAAGGGTTCCAACATGAATGAAGCAAACATTAAACAGAATTGAAAAGAGAAATGGATATAACCCCACAATAATTGTAGGATATTTTAACACACCACTTTCAATGAAGGACAGACCAACTAGAAAGAAACAACAAAGATATAGAAGTTCTCAACAACATAATTAACCAACTTGACCTCATAGACATATACAGAACACTCCACCCAACAAAAATGCAGTACACATTCTTTTCCAGGGCACATGGTTCATTCTCCAGAATAGGCCATAAATTGGATCATTCTCCAAAATAGGTCATAAAACAAGCCTCAATAAATTCAAGAACATCAAAATACTACAAGCATCTTCTCACATCACAATGCTATAAAATTTGAAATCAGTGATAGGAAGATTAAGGGGAAAAAACAAATATATGGTAACTGAATAACACCCAATTTAAAAACTACTGGGTAAAAGAAGAAATAAAACATGAAATTTAAAAATTCAAAGAAGTAAACAAGAATGAAAACACAACATACCAGCATCTTTGGAACACAACAAAAGTACTCAGAGATCAATTTATAGCAATAAATGCATACATCAAAATAGGGGAAAAAACTAAAATCAGTGCTTTAACACAATAACTGCAACAATTAGAAAAGTGTAACCAAAAAAAACTACAGTCTCCAAAAGAAATGAAATAATAAAGGTTAGACTAGAAGTAAATTACAGTAAACAGAAAGACAATAGAAAGAATCAACAAAACTAGAAGATGATTTTTCAAAAAGTTTAACAAATTTTACATGCCACTGGTAAATTAAAGAAAAGAAAGAGAAGATGCAGATAAGATGAATAAGAAATGAAATGGAGACATCACAATACAAAAAACTACAAGAAATGGACAATTTTCTAGAAACACCCAACCTACCTAAATTAACAGACCGAGGTAGAAAATTTAAATAAGCCTATAAGAAAAGAAGAATATTAGTTTTCTAGGAGCTCTGGTAGCATCGTGGCTAAAGCACTTGACTGCTAACCAGAAGGCTGGCGGTTCAAACCCACCAGTCACTCCTCGGAAGGAAGGTTGGGCAATCCTACTTCCGTAGTGATACTGCCTCGGAAACCCAAGGAGGGGTCACTATGAGTCGGGCCGACTCAACGGCACATAACAACAACAACAACAACAACTAATGCCAAACATAGGGAAAGAGAAAAATTGGAGATCCTGGATTGTTGTTGTTAGGTGCCATCAAGTTGGTTCCCATTCATAGTGCCCCTATGTACAACAGAACAAAACATCACTTGGTCTTGCACAAGCTTCACAATCCTTGCTATGCTTGAGCCCATCATTGCAGCCACTGTGTCATTACATCTTGTTAAGGATCTTCTCTTTCTTGCTGACCCTCTACTTTATCAAGCATTATCTCCTTCTCCAGGGAATGGTCCCTTCTGACAACATGACCTAAGCAGGTGAGACAAATTTTGGCCATTCTTGTTTCTCAGGCTGCATTTCTTCCAGAATGGATTTGTTCATTCTTCTGGCACTCCACAATATTTTCCGTATTCTTCACCAAAAGAACAATTCAAAGGCATCAGCTCTTCTGTGGTCTTCCTCATTCATTGCCCAGCTTTCACATGAATTTGAAGCTACCAATAATAACCCATGGCTTGGGTTAGGCCCACCATGGTCTTCAAAATGACATAATTGGTTCTTCACATTTTAAAGAGGACTTTTGCAACAAGTTTTCCCAGTGCAAAATGACATCTAAGTTCCTGACAGCTGCTTCTATGGGTCTTGATTGTGGATCCAAGCAAAATGAAATCCCTGGCAACTTCAATCTTTTTTTCATTTATCATTTTTCATTATCATGATAGTTCAGTTGTGAGATTATTTGTTTCTTTATGTTGAAATGTAATCTATACTGAAGACTATAGTCTTTGATCTTCATCAGTAAGTGCTTCAAATCATCTTCACTTTCAGCAAGCAAAGTTGTTTTCTCTACATATCACAGATTGTTAATGATTCTTTCTCCAATCCTGATGCTCCATTCTTCTTCATATAGTCCAAATTCTTGGATTATTGGCTCAACATACAGATTGAATAAGTATGGTGCAAGGATACGACCCTGATTTACACCCTTCCTGATTTTAAACGCTACAGTCTCCCCTTGTTCTGTTCCAATGATAGCCTCATGATCTAGGCACAGATTTCTCATGAGCACAATTAATCATTCTGGAATTCCCATTCATCACAATTTTATCCATAATGTATTTTGATCCACACAGTTGAATACCTTTGCATGGTCAATGAAGATCTTGGATGTTGTTGTTGTTGTTAAGTGCCGTCGAGTCGTTTCCGACTCATAGCGACCCCATGCACAGCAGAACGAAACACTGCCCAATCCC
>NW_006921692.1:7182746-7187916 GCF_000298275.1 Orycteropus afer afer | reverse complement strand
ACAAGTAAACCTCTTTCTGGTATTCTTTGCCTTGAGCCAAGATCCATCTGACAACAGCTATGATATCCCTTGTTCCACGTCCTCTTCTGAAAAGATCTTGGATAGAGTGGGAGAAAAAAATAGAACAAAACTCAAAAGAATAAAAAAAGAACAAGATTATTGGTCAGATATAATCTGGGAAGCCCCCAACAGCTTTGGTCCTGAGTCAGTCACTCTTCAGGCTAATGGTTCAACTCTCAGCCAAACAATAGACAGGACTACAAGTTGAACGACTGCACCAGGGAGATGCACTCCTTAAAACAGTCAACCAGGGGAGATCAGAAGGGCATCATTTGCACATGGAGAAAGCTAGGCAGGAAGAATGTATGGAAGGACACAGGGAAGGGATAACCACAGGGAGGAGATGGGAGGAGAACTATTATATTGTAGGAATTATAATCAGTGTTATAAAATGAAATGTGTATGAACTGGAGTGTAAAATGAATTTGCTTTGTAAAATTAAACCTAAATCAAAATAAAAAATTTAAAATGAAATCCTGTCCTATAGAATGCATTATAGCAAAAAAAAAAAGAGAGAGAGAGAGAGAGAGAGAGATGAATGAATCACAACCAACATTAGAAAAACAATCAACATAAGCCATTACATAAATAAAACAAAGGAAAAGAACAACATGTTCATGTCAGTCAATGCAGAAAAGAAATCTGATGAAATCCAGCACCCATTCCTGACTTAAAAACATAAAATCTCAGCAAAATAGAAAAAAAAGGAAAATTCCTCAAAATCTTGTTGTTACATGATCTTGAGTCAGCTCCAACTCATAGAGATCCAATGTACAACAGAATGCAACAACAGAACTGATCCTGCAAAAAATGCCTCACAATTCTTGCTGTTCTTGAGCCCATCATTGCAGCCATTGTATCAGTCTATCTCCTTGAGATCCTTCCTCTTTTTTGCCAACCCTTCACTTTACCAAGCTTGATATCTTTCTCCAGGGAATGGTCACTTCTAATAACATGATCAAAGTAGGTGAGATGAAGTCTGGCCATTCTTGCTTCCAATGAATCTTCTAGCTGCAGTTCTTTCAGGACAGATTTGTTTGCTCTTCTGACAGTCCATGGTACTTTCAGTATTCTTCACCAGCACCACAACCCAAAAGCATCAACTCTTCTTCAGCCTTCCTTATTCATTGTCTAACTTTCACATGCATATGAGGTGATTGAAAATACCATGCCTTGGGTTAGGTTCCCCTTAGTCTTCAGAGATACATTTTTACTCTTGAGCACTTTGAAGAGGTCTTTTGCAGCAGATTTGCCCAATGCAACACGTCATCTGATTTCTTGACTACTGCTTCCATAGGTGTTCATTGTGAAAAAAAGGAACATAAAATCTTTGACAACTTCAATCTTTTCTCCATTTATCATGATGCTGCTTATTGGTCCAGTTGTGAGGAATTTCATTTTCTTTATGATGAAGTGTAATTCACACTGCAGACTGTAATCTTTAAGCTTCATCAGTAAGTGCTTCAAGTCATTCATCTTCATTTTCAGTAAGCAATGTTGTGTCACTGGCATATCACAGGTTGTTAATTAGTCCTCTTCTAATCCTGATGCCACATTCTTTTTCATATAGCCCATCTTCTCAGATTTTTTGTTTGGCATACAGATTGAATAAGTATGATGAAAAGATACAGCCCTGACTCACTCCCTTCCTGATTTTAAACCATGCAACATCCCTTGTTTTGTTCAAACAACAGTCTCCTTGTCTATGTACAAGTTCCTCCTGAACAAAATTAAGTGTTCTGGAATTCCCATTCTTGTCAATGTTATTCATAATTTGTTATGATCCACATAGTCGAATGTCTTTGCATAGTCAGTAAAATACAAATAAACATCTTTCTGGTATTCTTTGCTTTCAGCTAAGATCCACCTGACATCAGCAATGATATTCCTCATTCCACATCCTCTTCTGAATCCAGCTTGCATTTCTGGAAGTTCCCTATCAGTACACTGCTGCATGCATTTTTGAATAATTTTCAGGAAATTTAATATGGATGTGATATTAATGATATTGTTTGGTAATTTCCATATTCTGCTCCAGCAGGATTCTTTGGAATAGATACAAATATGCATCTCTTCCAGTAATTTGACCAGGTAGCTGTCTTCCAAAGTTCTTGACATAGACTGGTATATGCCTCCAGCACAGCATCCATTTCTTGAAACATCTGAATGGGTATTCTGGTTACCTAGTGCCACTCTGACAGGAATATACCACAAATGGGATGGCCTTAACAAACAGGAGTTTATTATCTTACATTTTGGGAAGCTAGATGTCTGAGTTCAAAGTGCCAGGCTCTAGGGGCTGTGTGAAAGCCCCTCAACCTTGGGCTTCAGCTCTGCCTCTTGCTCCTGGCCCACTGAAGCTAGAGGCATCTCTTCACTCAGACAGCTACTAGCTGCTGAGGCTAACAAGTCCAAGGTCAACCAAAAAAATGGCACAGTTCCAATGTTACCAAACCACATGGCAAGCCATTAATTCAAGTCCATTGTAAGTCCCAAGGTTGGCAGAGCATGGCAGGCTGCTGAACAATGACACAGCTACATGCAGGGTTCAAAGTGCCATAAGCTAGAGGCTATCCCCAAGGCTTCTCCTTATATACAGGAAGCAGACCACATCACAAAGGCAGCTACTCAGCTGCTTGGGGTAGAGCCCACCATGTAGTTGCCAGTCTCATCATGGGGAATAACTACCACCAGCTGCCCAGCCAATCAACCAGGCCAGCCAAGTTGACATGCAAATTTAACTACCACAAAGGGTACTCTGTCAATTCCTAGAGCTTTGTTCTTTGCCATTTTCTTCAGTGCAGTTTGACTTCTTTCTTCCATACAATGAGTTCTTGATCATATACCACCTCCTGAAAAAGATGACCATTGACCAATTCTTTTTGGTATAGTGATTCTGTGTATTCCTTCCATCTTTTTTTTTTTTTTTTTAATGTTTCCTGCATCACTCAATATTTGGTGCATAGAATCTTTCAATATTGTAACTCAAGGCTTGAATTTTTTCTACAGTTCTTTCAGCTTGAGAAATGCTGAGTGTGTTCTTTCCTTTTGGTTTTCTAACTCCAGGTCTTTGCACATTTCATTATAATAATTGACTTTGTGTATAATAATTGACTTTGTGTTCTTGAATTGCCCTTTGAAAACGTCCATTCAGCTCCTTTATGTCATCATTTCTTCCATTTGTTTTAGCACTGCCCATTCAAGGGCAAGTTTCAGAGTCTCTTCTGACAACAATTTTGGTCTTTTCTTCCCTTCCTGTCTTTTTAATGACCATTTGTTTTCTTCACTTATGATGTTCTTGATGTCATCCCACAATTTGAAAACCACAAATCTGGTTTTTGATCATTGGTATTCAATGCATCAAATCAACTCTTCAGATGGTCTCTAAATTCAGGTGGGAAATAATCAAGGTCATATTTTGGTTCCCATGGATTTGTTTTAATTGTCTTCAGCTTCAACTTGAACTTGCATATGAGCAGTTGATGGTCTGTTCCACAGTCAGCTCCTGGCCTTGTTTTGGCTGAAGATAGTAAGTTTCTCCATCACTTCTACACATGTAGTCAGTCTGAATCCTGTTTATTCCATCTGAAAGGATCCATATGAATAGCCACCATTTATGTTGTTGAGAGAAGATATTTTCAATGAATAAGTCATTGGTATTGTAAAATTCTATCATACGATCTCTCATGTCATTTCTATCACCAAAGGTATATTTTCCAATTAATGATGATTCTTCTTTGCTTTCAACTTTTGCATTCCAGTCACCAGTGCTAATTAACATATCTTGATTTCATGTTCAGTCAATTTCAGACTGAAGAAGTTGGTAGAAATCTTCAATTTCCTCTTCTTTGGCTTTGGTAGTTAGTGCGTAAATTTGAATAACATTAGTATTAACTGGTCTTCCTTGTAGTCGTATGGATAATATCCTATCACTGACAGCATTGTACTTCAGGTCAGGATAGATCTTGAAACATTTTTGTGAAAATGAATGCCACACCATTCCTCTTCAATTTGTCTTTGCCAGCATAACAGGCCACATGGATGTCTGATTCAAAATGGCCAAAAACCAGTTCATTTCAGCTCAGTAATGCCTAGGATATCTATCTTTATGAGTTTCATTTCACTTTTGACAACTTCTAATATTCTTAGAATCATACTTCATATATTCTGTGCTCCGATTACTAATAGATGTTTGCAGCTATCTCTTCCCTTTTGAGCCATGCCACATCAGCAAATGGAGGTCCCAAAAGCTTTACTCTACCCACATTATTAAGGTCAACTCTATTTTGAGGAGGTGGCTCTTCCTAGTATTATTGTGAGTACCTTGTAACCTGAGGGGTTCACCTTCCAGCACTATACCAGACAATGTTTCAGAGGTATTCATAAAGTTTTCCAATACTGGACAGTGTTTCACTGCTATTCATAACGTTTTCACTGATCAATTCTTTGAGAACTGGATGGCCCCTTCCTTCTTCTGAGTCGTCTTGTTCTCCAAATAATTAAGGGTATATTCACAAAAACAATGGCCAGCATTAATCTCAAAGAGAAAGACTGAAAGCATTCCCCTTGCAAATGGAAAGCAAACAAGGATGACTCCCCCTACTATATACTGTATTGGAAGTCTCAGTTAAGGTAATAAGACAAGAAAGAGAAATTAAATGAATCCAAATTGACAAAGAAGAAATAAAAGTATGCCTATTTTCAGATGATATGGTCCTATATATAGAAAATCCAGAGAATCATCAAGAAAACTGCTGGTACTAATTAAATGGTTAGGTAAAGTGACAAAGTAGGAGGTCAATATACAAATATCAGTCAAATTCCTCTACATCAACAAAGAGAACTCTGAAAAGGAAATAAGGAAAACAATATTATTTACAATAGGTACCAAAAAGATAAAATACTTAAGAATAAATCTAACCAAAGGCACAAAAAAATCTATACAAAAAAACCACAAAACACTACTACAAGAAACTATAAGAGACTTACATAAATGGAAGACCATGCCATGTTCATGGATAGGAAGATTGAACATTGTTAAAATGTCAATACTAGCCAAAACAATCTATGTGTGTGTGTGTGTGTGTATATATATATATATATATATATA
>NW_006921692.1:7174561-7182646 GCF_000298275.1 Orycteropus afer afer | reverse complement strand
GTGTATATATATATATATATATATATATAGCAATTTATTCCATCAAAATCCTTTAAGGAGATGGAAAAACATATCACTCATTTTATGTGCAAAAGAAAGAAACCTCAGCTAAGCTTTCTGAAGAAGAACAAAGCAAGAGTTTTCACACTTCCCAATCTCAAAACCTACTATACAGCCACAATAGTCAAAAAAGCCTGGTATTGGTACAATTACAGGCACCAAGACCAATAGAACAGAATAAAGAACCCAGTAATAGATCCATCCACCTATGGATGACTGATGTTTGATGAGCCAAACCCCTTTAAATGGTAACAACAACAAAAAAAATTTCTTTAACAAATAGTGCTGACAGAAGTATATATCCACATCCATAAAAATTAAACAAGTTCCAAATATCACACATATACAAACATTAACTCAAGATGGATCAAGGACCTGAATATAGAACCTACAACTACAAAGATCATCAAAGAAAAAACAAAGGCAAACTTAGGGGTCCTAGTTTCTGGCATATATAGCCTATGAAATATAACCCAAAATGCACAACAGTATAAAATAAACTAGACAACTGACAACTTCTAAAAATTTAAACTCTTATGTGCATCAAAAGACTTCTCCAAAAAAGTGAAAAGAGAATATACAGACTGGGAAAAATTCTTTGTCAATGACATATCCAACAGGGGTCTATAGAAAACTTCAATACCTAAACAACAAAAAGAAAAAAAAAAAAAAAAAAAAAAACTACTAAAAACTGGGCAGATGATATGCATGGACACTTCACCAAAGAAGATATTCAGGTGGCCAAAAAACACATGACAAAATATTCATCATCATTAGACATTAGAGCAAATCAAAACAATGAGATTTCATCTCACCCTAGTAATAATAGCAAAATTCAACAAGGTAGAAAATAACAAATGCTAGTGAGGCTGTGGAGAGATTAGAACTCTTGTAGACTATTGGTGGGAGTCTAAAATGGTGCAATGAATGTGAAAAACTGTATGTGCTTCCTTAAAAAGTTGGAAATAGAAATACTATTTGATCCAGCAATCCCACTAGTAGGTAAATATCTTAAAGAAGAGACATCTGTTGATTTGATTGAAGTGAAATGTAATATAACAAAAGCATGTGATGAGCACAGTATTATTAAGGAAAACGAAGACACAGAGAGTGCACAAGAGACACAGCAACAAAGGCAAAAACTATTACATACACAGCACTGCATTATCAATAGTAGCAAAAACTAATCTATGGGTGGATATGTAGATAGGGAAGAAGATCAGGTATGTGTCAGTTAATGGGAATATACTCATGATTATGCATGGGTTTAGCAGACAATATTCTTACATATATATTTGTATGTGCTATAAAAATGTCCATATGCCTTATACAACTAACAGAAGACAGAGTTAAGATAACTTCTTAGCCACAAGGAAGCACCTTGAAGGAGTGAGTTGCTGGGCCTGCAGGTTCAGGACCATGGTCACAGGGAACATCAAGCTCAACTGGCAAAACATAATACACAAAAACATCATTCTACCTTTTACATTTGTGAGTAGCCAATAGGGTAAAAGCTTGCAAGCGGCCATCTGAGGTGCAATAATTTTTCTCTCCTAGTCCAGAGCAAAGCAGAGTGAAGAAAATCAAAGACACACGTAAACATTAAGTCCAAAGACTAATGGACCATGAGAACTTCAGTCTATACAACCTGAGACCAGAAGAACTAGATGGTGCTTGGTTACCAATGCCAACTACTCAATCAAAATTGGAGATACTGGATAGAGTGAGATAAAAATGTGGAACAAAACTCAAAAACATAAAAAACACCAGGAATGAAGGGAAAGGCAATATACCAAAAACAAGTGACCAACACAATAATACCAAGGAAAAGGAAGACAGAAAGGTACACCAGAGGTACAAACAAAGAAAAACCCTTTTTTTACATAGACAATACTACATTATCAGTGATAACAAACATTAATCTATGGGTAAATAGATGATAGAAAGGCTAAATGATAAGGTATGCCTAGGCAAAAGGCAATATACCCATGACCATATGTAAGGTTGGCAAACGATATTTCTACATACATATTTGTATGTCTTTAAGAATGTCCATACAACTAGTACAGGGGGCAAAATTATGACAACTTCTTAGGCACAGACAACCACCTTCATGGAGCAAGATTTTGGACCTATGAGCTTGGGACCATGGCTGCAGGAGACATCAAGCTCAATTGGTATAGTATATAGTACACAAAAGCATTGTTCTACATCTTGGTTTGGTGAGTAGTGACTGGGGTCTTAAAAGCTTGCAAGTGGCCACCTCGATGCAACAATGGGTCTCTCCTCATCCAGAGCAAAGAAGAATGAAGAAAACCAAAGATTCACTGATTACTGAATTAGTCCAAGGGACTAATGTACCATGTGAATTTCAGCCTATATGACCATGAGACCAGAAGAACTTATGGTGCTGGCTATCACTGTCAACTATTTGGAAAGGGATTACTGCAGGAGATCTTGAGTAGAGTGGGAGAACAATGTGCAACAAAACTCAAAATCATTAAAAAAAAAAAAAAAAGACCAGATTCACTGGTCTAATAGAGCCTGGTGAGACCTCTGAGACTATGGCCCCTAGTTACTCTGCAGGTCTGGAATTGAACTCACTCCTGTGCCTTTCAGCCAAACAATAGACAGGCATTTAGGGTGAACATTTACATCAAGTAGATACACTCCTTTGAATGATCAACTATGGGAGAATAGAAAGGCAGTATTTGCACAAGGAGATAGCTCAGGGGGCAGGAATGCATAGGAAAGGACACAGGGAAGAGGGAGGAAGTGGGAAGAGGGCTGTTATACTGTGGGGAATTGCAGACAATGTCATGAAACAAAATATGTATGTATGGAAAATCAATTTACTCGGTAAACTTTTACCCCGTCACAATAAAAATTTAAAACAAAACAAAACAAAAAACAGGAATACTGATCAGATAGAGACCAGTGAAAACCCTGAGACTGTGACCCTTAGTTACCCTTTGGGTCTGGAATTGAACTCACTTTCATGACTTTATTTTCAGCCAAACAATAGATAGGGCTGCAAGGTGAACAATTACACCAGGGAGATGCACTTCTTAGAAGAATCAATCATGAAAAATCAGAAGGGGAGCATTTGCACAGGGAGAGACCTAGGGAAGCAGGAATGCACAAGCAAGAACACAGGGAAAAGGTAACCACTGGGAGGAGGTTGGAAGAGAGCTGTTACTTTATGGGGATTGTAATCAGTCATGAAACAAAATATGTATGAACTGTTGAATGCGAAATTAATCACCCTTGTAAAATTTCACTCCAATCACAATAAAAATAAATAAATATAAAGAACTGAGAGCCAGGAGACATATAGATATTTGCACACCATGCTCATAGCAGGATGGTAAAATACACACAATGGAATACTATGCAATGGCGAAGAATAATGAAGAATCTACAAAACACTGCATAATGTGGATGAACCTAGAGTACATTATGCAGAGTGATATAAGTCAATCACAAAAGGACAAATATTGTCCTATTGTATAAGCCTATTATTATAAAATGTCAAGAAGGAATTTACACATGAAAAGAAACATTCTGTGGTGGTTACCAGGGATAGGTGAGAAGGAAAGAGAAAGTTACTAAGTAGGTAAGAGACACAAATTAATTTGGGTGAAAGGAAAGACAATATACAAAAAGTGAGTGACCAGCACAATTTCACAAAAGGAAAAGGAAGACACAATCCTGCATTATAAGTAATAACAAACATTGATCTATGAGTAGATACATAGGTAGACAGGAAAGATGATTAGGTAGGAGTAAGTAAACAGGACTATACCCATGATCACATACAGGTTTGGCAAACAATAGTTCTCATAAATATTTGTATGTGTTGTAAAAATATGCATATATATAGTAGAGCTAACAGGGGGCAAAGTTTTGAAAAGTTAATCATAACCAAACACCTTGAAGGAAAAAGTCACTGTGACTGGGGGTGGGGGTGGGGGGACTCGAAACCATAGTTTCAAAGGACATTAAGGTCAATTGGCATAACATAATCCACAAAAAAAACATGTTTTACATCATACTTTGGTGGGTAAAAACTGCGGTCTTAAAAGTTTGCAAGTAGCCATCTAAGGTGCAAATATTAGTCTCTCTGTCTGTAGCAAAGAGTGAAGAAAATCAAAGACTTACGGAAACAATTAGTCCAAGAGACTCATGTACTATGTGAACCTCAGCCTCCAAGACCCTGAGACCAGAAGAACTTGATGGTGCCCAGCTACCACTGCCAAACACTCTGAAAAGGATCACATTAGGAGATCCTGAATAGAGTGGGAAAAAATTGGGGAATAAAATTCAAAATAATAAAAAAAGACAAAGTTTGCTGGTCTGATAGAGACTGGTAGATACCCTGAGATTATAGCCCTTAGTTACTCTTTAGGCCTGGAACTGGACTCACTCCTGTGGCTCAACTTCCACCCAAACAATGGAGAGGCCTATGGGGTGAACAGTACAGGAGGGACATAGGTAATTCTTAGAACAATCAACCATACAAGATCAAAAGGGCAGCATTTGCCAAGGGATAAAGCTCAGAAGGTAAGAATGAATAGGAAAGAAGGATAAATGGAAATGGTAACAACAGGGAGAAAGCAGGAAGACTACCATTACATTATGGGAATTGCATTCAATGTCATGAAACAAAATGTGTATGAACAGTTGAATGGAAAATTATTTTGCTCTGTAAACTTTCATGCAAATCATGATAAAAAGGTTTTTTTAAAAAAGAAAGTAAACCTCTTAACCATGCCTGTGAAAACCATAAAACTTCAAAATTACATTCAATGATTTTGAACATTACATCTAAATTATTTCTAAAAAAAGACCACAATGCATAGAAATACGGTGAGTAAGGTCTTGTTTCTTGCTGATGTACATTAATACCTCTAATTCATATTCCATGAAAGCTGTTGTCTGTTATCTGACCTCCTTTACTAGCTCCTGCTCATTCTCCACATCTTAGAATAAGTATCACCTCCTCATGAACCTTTGTTAGGGTACCCTCTAGAGAGGTCTGCATTTCTATTATCTTACCATTTTTCACATCTCATAGTTATGGCTTCTTTCTCTCCCCCACAGACTTCAGAACTCTGGAAAGACTGAGCCTGTGCTTGTTTTTATGTGCCAAAGAAATATTTATTAAATCAATAAATGATAGACAGGTCCTGTGCTAGGAAATGGGAATGAAAAGAATATGGCATAGTCCCTGACCACAGGCAGTTCTCAATCCAATGAAGAAGGTCTGTCCTGAAACAAACAGTGATAATTCCCTAACAGTAAACAAAATGAAAGAAGACCCTTTGCGGCTCTGGAGGGCAGGATGTCAGGAAGTTTTTCTAGACAAAGTAAGGGAGAAGGAAGAACTAGAAGCTAACTAGCAATTCATAGAGCTCATTTGGACTATATTCTCCTTATACATAAAATGAGGAATTTGTACGAGAGCATTCCTAAGATCCTTTTCAAAATAGAACTCCAAAAATTTTAAATTGAGATCATAAACATCATTATAAAAATTTTATGTGAGTTACATTAAAAAAACTGAGTTTTGAAAAATAAGTGTTAGAACATATCCTAAGCTGTGTTTTTTAAAATATAAGCAATAAGTATTCTGATATGCTGCCCACAAGAGACCCACTTTACACACAAAGATAAAAATAAATTAAAAGTTAAGAGGTAGGAAAAGATATACCAAGCCAATGATAACCAAAAAAAAGCAGGAGTGGCAATACTAATTTCTGATAAAATAGACTTAAAGGTGAAAAACAGCACAAGGGACAAAAAAATGACACTATATGATGCTGAAAGGGTTAATTCAACAAGAAGACATCACCATAATAAATATCTATGCACTTAATGAAAGTTCTCCAAAATACATGAAGCAAATATTAACTGAATTGAAAGGGAAAATAGACAACTCTACAATAGTAGGAGGAGACTTTAACACACTACTTTCAAGGAGGGACAGAAAAGTTAGAAAAAAAACTCAACAAAGATACAGAACTCAACAAAAACAACCAACTCAACCTCATATACATATACAGAGCACTCCATCCAAGCACAATACACATTCTTCTCCAGTGCACATAGATCATTCTCCAGAATAGATCATATGTTAGGACATAAAGCAAGCCTCAATAAATTGAAAAACATTGAAATACTACAAAGCATCTTCTCAGACCACAATGCTACAAAATTAGAAGTCAATAATAGGAAGATTAAGGAAAAAATATCAAACATGGAAGTTGAATAATGCACTGCTCAAAAACTACTGGGTAACAGAAGAAATAAAGTGTGAAAAAAAAAATTCCTATAAACAAACGAGAAAGAAGACTCACCTTACCAAATCCTATGGAACATAGCAAAAGCAGTACTGACAGGTCAATTTATAGCAATAAATGCACTCATCAAAAAAGAGGAAAGAAATAAAATCAATGCTCTAACTCAACAACTCCAGCAAATAGAAAAAGAGCAAAAACTAAACCTATGGTACCCAGAAGTAAGGAAACTATAAAGATCAGAGTAGAAATAAATGAAGCAGAAATTAAAAAAAAAAAAAAAAGGAAAAATTAACAAAACAAGAAGCTGGTTCTTCAAAAAGATTAACAAAATTAACAAACCACCATCAAATCTAACAAAAGAAAAGAAAGAGAAGATGCAAACAGCAAGAATAATGAATGAAAAGGGTGACATCACAGCAGAACCAACTGAAATAAGAAAGATATTGACAGTATATTATGAGGAACTGTACTCCAACAGATTCAAGAACCAAGAAGAGATGGATAGTTTTCTGCAAACATAAGACCTATCTAAACTATCCCAGTCAGAGACAGAATACATGAACAGACCTACAACAAAGGAAGAAATTGAGTAGGTCATGAAAACAACTTCCCACAAGTAAAAGTCTTGGCCCTGATGGCTTCACTGGAGAATTTTACCAAACATTCAGGGAAGAGTTGACATCTACTTCCAAATTCATTTTCTGAAGCAAGCATAACACTGATACCAAAACCAAGGAAAGACACCACTAAAAAGGAAAACTACATATCCCTAATGAACATAGATGCAGAAACCTTCAACAAAATCCTAGCCAACAGAATCCAACAACATATCAAAAAATAATACATCCTGAACAAGTGGGGTTCATACCTGGTGTGCAACAATAGTACAACATCAGAAAAACAATCAATGCAATCCACCACACAAAGAAAACAAAAGAAAAGCATATGATCATTAATCGATGCAGAAAATGCATTTGATACAATCCAACACCCATTCCTGTTCAGAATTCTCAGCAAAATAGTGTAGAAGGGAAATTCCTCAACATAATAAAGGGCTTATATGCAAAGCCAACCACCAACATTATTGTTAAGGGAGAAAGACGCAAAGCATTCTCCTTATAAACAAGAACCAGATAAGGATTCATTCTATCACCACTTCTATTTAACATTGTATTGGAAGTCCTCAACTCACTGCCGTGGAGTAGGATCCTACTCGTAGTGACCCCTCCTTGGATTTCTGAGGCAATATTATTATGGAAGTAGATTGCCCAACCTTTCTTTCAAAGAGTGGCTGGTGGGTTTGAACCGTAGGAAGCAAGAACGAAACATAAAACCATCCAAATTGGCAAAGAGGAAGTAAAGCTATCTCTAATTGTGGATGACATGATCCTGTACATAGAAAACCCAAGAGACTCAGCAAAAAAAAAAAACTACTGAAACTAATAGAGAGGTTGAGAAAAGTGGCAGGATACAAGCTCAATACACAAAAACCAGTTGGATTCTGCAGCATCAACAAAGAGGCTTCTGAAAAGGAAATAAGGAAAACAATACCATTTACAATAGCTACTTTCCCTTGTAACCCTCCCGAGAGGGACTGGGTCTCCAGGACCAAGGTGGGCACGGGCAGGCTTGTGCTTACTCACAGATCTGCACTGAACACTTTCCCTTGTTACCCTCCCGAGAGGGACCGGGTCTCCGGGAGCAAGGTAAGCATGGGCGGGCT
>NW_006921692.1:7164865-7173388 GCF_000298275.1 Orycteropus afer afer | reverse complement strand
GGGGAGGCCTTCAACGAGATGGATTGATACAGTGGCTGCGATGATGGGCTCAAGTATAGCAGGGATTGTGGGGCTGGTGCGGGATCGGGCAGTGTTTCATTCTGCTGTGCATGGGGTCGCTATGGGTCGGAAATGACTCAATGGCACTTAACAACAACAACAACCAAAAAGATTAATTATCTAGAATAAATCATACCAGAGACACCAAAGACCTATTAAAGAAAACTATTAAACATTACTACAAGAAACTACAAGAGATCTACATAAATGGAAGAACCTGCATTGCTCATGGATAGGAAGACTGAATATTGTGAAAATATCAATGTTACCCAGAGCAATCTACACATTTAATGCAATCCTGATTCAGATACCATCAATAATTTTTAAGGATATGTACTTATATGTAAAACCCAAAACTATAAAGCTCATCAAAGATAAAATAGGAGCAAATCTAAGGGCCCTAATTTATACCATCAACAGACTATCAAGCATAACCCAGAATGCACTGGAGGTGGAAGAGAAGCTAGATGACTGGGACCTTTTAAAAATTATATTTTTATGCACATTGATAGACTTCTCCAAAATGGTAAAAAGAGAATCTACAGATTGGCAGAAAATATTTGACTATGATATATCTGACAAAGGACTTATCTCCAAAATTTATAGAAAACTTCAACACCTCAATGCCAAAAAGACAATCAAATCAAAACTGGGCAAGGAACATGAACAGACACTTCACTAAAGATGATATGCTTGCGGCTGACAAACCCATGAGGAATTGCTCACGGACATTAGCTTTTAGAGAGAAGGAAATCAAAACAACAATGAAATATCATCTCATCCTAGCGATAGCAACAAAGTTCAACAAGATAGAAAATAACAAATGCCAGTGAGGTTGTGGAGAGATTGGAACTCTCTTACACTGCTGGTAGGACTGTAAAACAGTACAACCATTGTGGAAAATGGTATGGAGTTTCCTTAAAAAACTGAAAATAGAAACATCATTTTGACCAGCAATTCTATTACTAGGAATATATACTAAAGAGGTGAGAGATAGGAAACAAACTGATGAATGCACACCCATGTTCATCACAGCCCAGTTCACTACAGCAAAGAGATGGACGCAACCTAAATGCCCATCAACAGATGAATGGATAACCAAATTATAGTACATTCACACAATGGAATACTCTGCTACATTAAAGAATAGTGAAGAATCCACAAATCATCTCAGAACGTGGATGAATCTGGAGGACATTATGCTGAGTGAAATAAGTTAATCACAGAAGGACAAATATTGTTTGAGTCCATTACAGTAAAAAGTCAAGAAAGGGTTTCCCTAGAAAAGGGAACTCACTTTGTAGGTTACTGAGGATAGGAGGGAAGGAGAGGTAAAATTTAGGACTAATTGGGGACCACACACTCAGTTGGGTAAGGGGAGGGACAGTATGGAAAGAGTCTGTGACCAACATGACAATATTGGGGAAAGGGAGGTCACTGAATTGTGCACATAAGATATAGACTACAGGGGATAATACCAGTCTATACACAATACTGCATTACCACTAACACCAAACACCAGGTTATAGATAAATGAATAGAGAATTGAGAAAATCAGATGGGGGTTGGTGAACAGGAATATACTCTAGACCAATGATAGATTCAGCTGAGGGTAATCTTGCACAAATACTGCTGGTACAAAATAACCACAATCATTACAGAAGCAACAGAAAGCAGACAGAGTAATCCCTCAGAGACAGCCAAACACCTTGTGAGAGAGAACCACTGGGTCTCCTGACTCAGGACCATAATATAAGGGAAAAGCAGGCTCAATTAGCACACATAATACATAAAAATATTGTTCCATAACCTACTTTGGTGCGTAGCAACTGGGGTCTTAAAAGCTTTGAGTGGCCATCTAAGATGCAGTTAATGATCTCCTCTCATCTGAAGCAAATAAGAGTAAAGAAAACCATGGGAATTTGGAAACAATCAGCATAGGATATGACGGATCTCAAGACTAAAAGAACTAGAGTGTGCCTAGCTACAAATGCCAACCATTCGGGAGGGGATCAAAACTGGAGATCTTGGATAGAGTGGAAGGAAAAATGTGGAACAAAATTCAAAAACACAATGACAACCAGAATTACCTTGGATGGAGTCTGGTGGGACTCCCAAGTCTATGGCCCCAGGATACACTTTTGGCCTGCAATAAGACTCACTCTCAAGGGCTGGCTCTCAGCCCAATAGTAGTAAGACTTACATGCAGAACACCCAAGCCAGGGTGATGCACCCACTTACTCTACAGAGATACACCTCTTGGAACAATCGGCCATGGGGATGCAGAGGAGCAGCATTCACACGGAGGGAAAGCTTAATCAAGAAGGGAACAAGGATGGGGGAGTCACAGGGAAGGGAGAGGAGGAGAACAGGTTAGGGTTGGGGATGGTAATCAGGGAGTTAAGCCAAATGTGCATGAACTATTGAATGTAAAACAAATTCTGCTCTGCAAATTCTTATGCAAAGCACAATAAAATAAAAAAAAAAAAAAAAAGGCCAGGAGCTCATTGTGGAACAGACCATCAACTGCTCACATGCAAGTTCAGAAGGAAATGGAAGACAAAACACGTCCACAAGAGCCAAAATGTGACCTGGATTATATCCCTTCTGAATTTAGAGACCATCTCAAAAATAGAATTGATACTTTGAACACTAATGACGGAAACCCAGATGAATTGTGGGATGGTATCAAGAACATCATTCATGAAGAAAGCAAAGCGTTATTAAAAAGACAAAAAAGGAAGAAAAGACCAATATGGATGTCAGAAGAGATGCTGAAATTTGCCCCTGAACAGAGTAGTTAAAGCAAATGGAAGAAGTGACAAGATAAAAGAGCTGAACAGAAGATTTCAAAGAGCAGTTTGAGAAGACAAAGTCAATTATTATAATGAAATGTGCAAAGACCTGGAGTTAGAAAACCAAAAGGGAAGGACAACCTCAGCATTTCTCAAACTGAAAGAACTGAAGAAAAAAATTCAAGCCTTGACTGGCAATATTGAAAGTTTCTATGGGCAAAATATTGAATGATGCAGGAAACATCAAAAGAAGATGGAAGGAATACACAGTCACTGTAACAAAATGAATTAGTCAATGTTCATCCATTTCAGGAGGTGGTATATGATCAAGAACTAATGGTATTGAAGGAAGAAGTCAAAGCTGCAGTAAAGGAATTGGCAAAGAATAAGGCTCCAGGAATTGATGGAATACCCACTGAGATATTTTAACAAATTGATGCTGCAGGGAAGGTACTCATTTGTCTGTGCCGAAAAATCTGGAAGACAGCTATCTGGCCAACTGACTGGAAGAGATCCATATTTGTACCCATTCCAAAGAAAGGTGATTCCACAGAATGTGGAAATTATCAAACAATATGATTGATACCACACGCTAGTAAAATCTTGCTGACGATAATTCAAAAATGATTGCAGCAGTAAATTAACAGAAAATTTCCAGAAATACAAGCTGGACTCAGAAGAGGACATAGAATAAGGGATATCATTGCTGATTTAGATGGATCTTTTCTGAAAACAAAGAATATCAGAAAGATGTTTAATTGTGTTTTATTGACTATGCAAAAGCATTTGATTGTATGAATTATAACAATTTATGGATAACATTGAGAAGAATGGGAATTTCAGAACACTTGAGACTGTACTCGTGAGTAACCTGTACATAGACCAGAAGTTTGTCATTCGAATGGAGCAAGGGGATACTGCATAGTTTCAAATCAGGAAGGGAGTGCTTCAGGGTTGTATCCTTTCACCATACTTATTTAATCTGTATGCTGAGCAAATAATCTGAGAAGCTGGACTATATGAAGCAGAACGTGGCATCAGGATTGAAGGAAGACTCACTAACAACCTGTATTATGCGGATGACATAACTTTGCTTGCTGAAAGTGAGGATGACTTGAAGCACTTACTGATGAAGATTATTAAACCTCAACATAAAGAAAACTTATATCCTCACAACTGGACCAATAAGCAGAATTACAATGAATGGAGAAAAGATTGAGGTTGTCCAAGGCTTCATATTGCTTGTTTCCACAGTCAACACCAATGGAAGCAGCAGTCAAGACATCAGACAATGTATTGCACTGGGCAATTCTGCTGCAAAGGACCTCTTGAAAGTGTTGAAAAGCAAAGATGTCTCTTTGAAGACTAAGGTGTGCCTAACCCAAGCCATGGTATTTTCAGTCAGCTCATATGCATGTGAAAGCTGGATAATGAATAGGGAAGAGCAAAGAAGAGTTCATGCTTTTGAGTTGTGGTGTTGGCAAAGAATACTGAAGGTTCCATGGACTGCCAAAAGAATTAACAAATCTGTCCTCAAAGAAGTGCAGCCGGAATGCTCCATGGAAACAAGAATGGCCAGACTTTGTCTCACCTACTTTGGTCATGTTGTCAGAAGACATCATTCCTTGGAGAAGGATATCATGTTTGGTAAAGTGGAGGGTCAACGAAAAAGAGGGAGGGCCTGAACAAGATGGATTGACATGGTGGCTGCAGCAATGGGCTCAGGTATAGCAAGGATTGTGAGGCTGGCACAAGACTGGGCATTGTTTCATTCTGCTGCACATAGTGTCACTGTGGGTTGGAGCTGATTTGACAACACCTAAGAACAACAACAACAAATACTGTGATGATAATAGAAGCACATTCTCAATGATTTGCTGTCGAACCCTGAACAAGTCATTGATTGTCTTGTCCATCATCTGAGAAAATGGAAGCACTGACCTGGACGATCTGTGAATACAGTCATTCCACACTGGTGCTTTAACATACGTTTTCCTTTTATACATTCAATTTTCGTAATCAAAAATATGATGTTATTTTTTAATCATTTATTTTAATTCTAATCACTTTCTCAATGTTAACAAAAGTCTTTGGTAGATAGAAATGTTTCATAAGAGCTTTTGATCCTCTGTATTGATTGCCTAGCTCTTGTATGATAGGCATATTTCAAGGGTCAAGTCATTGTGAGCAGCTATTTTTACTCATATAGGACATGTTTTTCTATATTTCTGGGCCAAATCACTGAGCATTTTTAGTCAGTTCCCTTTCACATCAGTTCTTACAAAATTGTATTTATTCCATTAAAGTCTTTATGAGTAGATTATATAGCTTATTCCTAAATTAAGTTATAAATTGAATAGTTAATCAAGTTTGTACAGAAACTCAGAAACATGTCTTCAGCTGACAGGATAAGTTAAACTAACCCTTTAAGTACAGATTTTTCACAATCCAAAAGGGAGTTATTGGTCTCAAAAAGATACTAACCTCTTTTTAAAAAACTCCAGATGATACTAAATGACAAAGGCTATGAAAGCTATAGGATTCCCAAAACTGAGAATTTAGTGAAGACTACAGAGATCCAAGACAAAATCTGAAAGAAACAGCATACAGAGTCAGCAGAGAGGAATTATAACTGGGTGAGAGGAACTGTCCTTTATACACTCAGACCAAGGGCCAGTGTGACAAACTCTTGCTTAGACAAATTGAAGTAACAGATATTCTTGAATGTTTATAGATTAATATTCTTAAGGGTGAAAAATTTGGGTTAATGCACTTGAAACTCATGAAATTACATTACAGACCATTTCATTCCTATGAAGGCAAGGGAGGTAAGCTCCCATATGGCCCCTTTTTTTTTTTTTTTTTTTTTTTGAAAGTTGTGCACTTGGGAGAAGGAATAAAATCTTGATTCTGGTCCATAAATCTAAAATGGGTTTTCAAGGTTTGAAAATCTTATTCTTTTTGAATTACAGCCTTGCCCTGCTTTGGCATTGGAAAACATTCATGACTGCTATGAAAGTAAGATAAAAATTGATGGATTGAGAGACCATGTTTCTTTAACTTGTGTCATTCAGGGTTTGACAGAGAGAACTGGGATTTATTATGTGTTCCATATTTCTAGGACTATGAGGTCATGGTTACTACCTTTTATGTTAATGAGTCCCATGATGCAGTTATGAGATAATAGAGATGAGAACATCTGTACTGCCTGGGGAACCCATACCATGACGGAAATAATCCAAGTCCTATGCTGCCCTCTTTAAAAAAGTATTGTTTTACTGTTAGGGGTAGTCAAGTTGGTACTCATAGTGACCCTATGTACAACAAAACAAAACACTTTCCAGACCTGCAGCATTCTCACACTCACTGCTATACTTGATTCCATTGTTGCAACCACTGAGTTAATCTATCTCATTGAAGGTCTTCCCATTTTTCACTGACTCTGTTTTGCCATGCATGACATCCTTCTCCAGGGACTGGTCTCTTCTGATACCATGATCAAAGTACAAGAGATGAAGTCTGGCTTTTCTCACTCCTAAGGAGAATTACAGCAGCACTTCATACAGGACAGCTTTGTTTGTTCTTCTGGAAGTCCACGGTATTTTCAATATTCTTCCCCAATACCAAAATTCCAATGCATCAGTTCTTCTTCAGTCTTCCTTACTCATTGTCCAGATTTCACATGTATATGAGGCTATTGAAAATACCATGCCTTGGGTCAAGAGCTCCTTAGCCTCAAAAGTGATTTCTTTGCTCTTCAACACGTTAAAGAAGTCTTTTTAGCACATTTGCTAATGCAATTGTTACTGTTGTTATTTGCCATTGAGTCAGACCCGACTCATAGCAACCTCTCCTTGGGTTTCTGAGGCAGCATCACTACGGAAGTAGGTTGCCCAACCTTCCTTCTGAGGAGTGGCTGGTGGGTTTGAACCACCAGCCTTCTGGTTAGTAATCAAGTGCCTTAGGCACTACGTTACCTGAGCTCCTGCTGATGCAATCTGTCATCTGATTTCCTGACTACTAATTCCACGGGTGTTAATTATGGATCCAAGTAAAATGCAATCTCTGACAACTTCAATCTTTTCTCAATTTATTATAATGTTGCTTATTTGTCCATTTGTGAGGATTTTTGTTTTATTTATGTTGAGGTGTAATCCTTACTGCAGACTACTGTAGTCTTTAATCTTCATCTGTAGGTGTTTTGAATCATCTTCATTTTCAGCAAGCAAGATTGTGTCATCTGCATATCTCAGGTTGTTATTGAGTCTTCCTCCAATTCTTATGCCACATTCTTCTTCATATAGTCCAGCTTCATGGACTATTTGCTCAGCTTACAGATTGAATAAACACAATGAAAGACTACCACCCTGAAGCACACCTTTCCTGATTTTAAAACATGTGGTATCCCCTATTCTGTTCAAAAATTGCCTCTTGGTACAGGTTTGTTGTAAGCACAATTAAATATTCTGGAATCCTCATTCTTCACAATGTTATCCTAAATTTTTTATGATTCACACAGTCAAATTCTTTGCATAATCAATAAAACACAGTAAACATCTTTCTCATATCCTCTGCATTCAGCCAAGATCCATCTGACATTAGCAGCAATATCCCTCAGCTCATGTCCTCTTCCGAGTCTGGCTTGACTTTCTGGCAGTTTCCTCCTAACTACTGATGCAAATATTTTCAATTATTTGCAGCAAAATTTTGTTTACATGTGAGAATGATATTTTTCAATAATTTCTGCATTCTTTTGGCTCTCTTCCAGTCAGTTATACAGGTGGTTTTCTTTCAAATTTTTCGGCATAAATGAGTGAGCACCTCCAGTGCTATATCCATTTGTTGAAATATCTCAATAGGTATTCCTTCAATGTCTGGAGCCTTGCTTTTCACCAATTCCCTTCAGTGCAGCTTGAACTTGTTCCTTGAATACCATCAGTTCTTGATCATATGCTACTTCTTGAAGTTGTTTTATGTCAACCAATTCTTTTTGGGACATGACTCTGTGTATTCCTTCCATCTTCTTTTGATGTTTCCTGCTTCTTTCAATATTTTGCCCATAGAAGTCTTCAATATTGCAACTCAAGGTTTGACTTTTTCTTTCAGTTCTTTCAGCTTGAGAAATGCTGAACGTGTTCTTACTTTTTCATTTTCTAACACTAGGTCAAGATGTTGGCAATGTTATAGATTGAACTTTGTGCCTCAAAAGTACATATTGTAATCTTAACTCCTATACCTGGGATATGACCCAATCTGGAAATAGGATTTTATTTGTTATGTTAATGAGACCATATCAATGTAGGATGTATCCTAAATATACTCACTTTCGAGTTATAAAAACAGTAGATTAGATGCACATGCAAACACAAACTGAAGACAAATGCCATGTGAGGATCTTCAAGGAAGCAAAGAATTCTCAGGAAGGAATTGACATAACAGAGACCTGATTTGTACTTTTAGCCTCCAGAATTGTGAGCAAATAGATTTCTGTTATTTAAAGCCACTCACTTGTGGTATTTGTGTTACAAGAACAAAATGAAAAGTTAGAAATTATTCTAAATGCACAGATAGAAATCCAAAAGATTAATACTAAATTGTCAGAAATAGATAATACATTGGAAGGGCAAAGGAGAAGAATTGATGCAATGGAAGACAGAATTAATGAGAT
>NW_006921692.1:7161361-7162701 GCF_000298275.1 Orycteropus afer afer | reverse complement strand
GGGAAGAGGTAACTATGGAGAGGAAGTGGGAGGGGAGCTGTTGCATTGTGGTAAACTGTGGTCAATGACATGAGACAAAGTATATGTGAATTGCTGTATGGAAAGTGAATTTGCTCTGTAAATCTTCACCCAAATATAAATAAATAAAAAGAAAGATTATAGCCTTCAGTATGGTTTATACTTCAACATAAAGAAAACAATAATCCGAAGTGGGAGATAGTGTTGTACCTGCAGCCCACATATTTGTTCTCTCTAACACCTTAATTCCTGAAAAACTAGATGTAACAGATAGAAGCAAGGATTCTGGAGTTGTGAACAGCTGATTATGAGAAAGGGTGCCAGATTTAGTGGGGAGAGAGAAACAGAGCAGATTAAACCAAATCAAACACAAAACCTACTACCATCAAGTTGATTCCCAACTCAGAGAAACACCTCTTTGGGTTTCCGAGGCAGTATCTCTACAGAAGTAGATTGTCCATTTTTCTTTCCAAGGAGTGGCTGGTGGGTTTGAACCACCAGCCTTTTGTTTAGCAGTCAAACGCCTTAGGCACTACCTCACCAGAGCTTCTTAACAACAGCTGGGAAAAATAATCAAACCTGCCTGGATGGCAGGGAGACACAAAGTGAAGAAGTTGAAAACTCATTAGCAATATAGGGAAGAGCCACAGAGAGAAGGACTAGGGAAAAAAAAGAGGGAGCACCACAAAACCCACGGAGGTTTCAGGGACTCAGAATACCCACACTGGGAGCTTCTGACAGTAACTTTGAGAGCTGAGCTGAGTAAATAAATAACTTTGATGAGAAACAGAGTAGAAACCCCCTTGGCTTGGGCTGCTATGGAGTTAAGAGTGGAGAGGGGGAAGGGAAGAAACTAGATGCCAGAAAGTAGGGCCTGGAATGATCGCATTCTGGAAAGCTGGGATTTAACTCTTCCACAACCACTTTTTAGCACAGAGCAGACCAGGGTACAGGTTTTTTGCAGCTTTCTGACCCAAGTGGAAAGTAGTGGCCCCAAAACCATTGGGTCTCTGTCGATTTTGAACCCTGAGTCTGTGACTGACATCACAATAAAATCACTGGTAGCCATTACAAGAAGACTCAAAACAAACCCCTAGATCCAGCAGCAACTCTGGAAACATGGAAAACAAAGACTCGCTAATGGTGGTTTTTTTTTTTCTTTTCTGTCTCTTTTTTCCTGTTCTCCCCTGCCTCACTGAATAAAAGAAGTACCTTAAGCCACAGCAACACCTGCTAGCACCAACTCCAAATCATCTTCATGATGAACAGAGACCTATCAACATATTAACAGTGATTCCATCAACACAAAGAAAACTGGAGAG
>NW_006921692.1:7148507-7161104 GCF_000298275.1 Orycteropus afer afer | reverse complement strand
CTATCATGGAAGAAGAACAGGCAATAGAATTATATGAGAAGAAATTTAGAAGATATGTATATAGAACCCTACAAGAAGTCAAGGAAACCACAAACAGAATGAAGGATAACACATAAAGTACCCTGGAAGAACTCAGGATAACCATTCAAGAACAAAATAACAAGATAAATACACAATCAGAACATACAAAAACAGCAGTTAGGAATCTAGAAGATGAACACTACAATTACAGAGTTAGATAATATAGTGGAAGGACAAGAGTAGAATGTCTGAATAATGCATTTCTCAGCTAGATGCATCCCTTGATGCCAGCCTGTATGAAAAATATCAGAACAAAATTTAAGATAAATGAAGAGAACCTAAGACTTATATGGGATGACAAGAAAAGAAACAGCATATGCCTCATTTGAATACCAGAACAAGAGGAGGAAAAAAAAAAAAAAAAAAAACACTGAGAAAATTGTGGAAGACTTGCTAACAGGAAATTTCCCACACATCATAAAGGAAGAAAAGATATCTGTCCAAGAGGCTCAACAAACCCCGTACAGGATAGATCCCAAGAGAAAGTCACCAAGACATATCATAATCAAACAAACTCTCCAAAATCAAAGACAAAGAAGAATCTTGCAAGAAGCTCAGGAAAAAATAAATGTCACCTACAATGGACAAGCAACAAGACTGAGTTCTGATTACTTGGCAGAAACCATGCAGGCAAGAAGGCAATGGGGTGGCATATATACACTGGAGGAAAAAATTTTTAACCAAGAATTCCATATCCAGCCAAATTTTCCATCAAATATGAGGGTAAAATCAAGACATTCTCAAACAAACAGAAATTAAGGAATTTTGTGAAAACCAGACTAACCCAGCAGGAAATGCTAAAGGCAGTCTTTCCAATAGAGAACCCACAAAAGAGAACAACAAATTAAAATCAGGACACTTGACATCAACACTTAAAAACAAAACCAGAAATAGATGCTCAAAATAAGCTCATAAAATATTGTGCAAGGGAGTCAATCTGCAGACAACACCAGCAACAAAGCAAATAGAGGGAATAAAAGTTCTAATTCAAAAACTTCCAAATGGAGATGAAAAAAGGACAATGTCTTTATAGAATAGACTGTTCCCAAATTAGAGACAAGAATTACCTCCAAGGTAACCACAGAGAAAATTAACAATCCCCCTAAGCAAACCCAGAAAGAAGGAAAATATATGGGCTTAGTAAGCACAAAACCAACAATACAGAAGAAACGAGAGGAAACACTTGATAACAAAGTGAACTCAGCAGAGAAAAGTATTTGGGCCAAGGAAATCTCCAATAATATGACAAAAAACACAGTAGAATGACAGCAATCAATTCCTACCTATCACTACTTAAACTCAATGTGAATGGACTAAATACACAAGTCAAGAGAAAAAGAGTGGCAGATTGGTTAAGAAAAGAAGACCCATCGATATGCTGCCTACAAGAGACCCACCTTAGATGCAAAGATAAAAACAAATTAAAAGTTAAGAGATAGGAAAAAAATATACCAAGCCAATGGTAACCAAAAAAGGACAAGAGTGGCAATATTAATTTCTGATAAAATAGACTTCAAGGTGAAAAACAGCACAAGGGGCAAAAAATGACACTATATGATGCTGAAAGGGTCAACTCACCAAGAAGACATCACTATAATAGGTATCTATGCACCTAATGAAAGTTCTCCAAAATATGTGAGGCAAATATTAACTGAACTGAAAGGAAAAATAGACAACTTTACAATAGTAGTAGGAGACTTCAACACATCACTTTCAAGGAGGGACAGGAAAATTAGAAGAAAAAAAAACTCAACAAAGATATAGCAGAACTCGACAACACAATCAACCAACTCGACCTCAGACATATACAGGGCACTCCACCCAACAAAAGCACAATACACATTCTTCTGCAATGCACATGGATCATTCTCCAGAATAGATCACATGTTAGGACATAAAACAAGGCTCAATAAATTGAAAAACATTGAAGTTCTACAAAGCATCTTCTCGGACCACAATGCTATAAAATTAAAAGTCAATGATAAGAAGATCAAGGAAAAAAATATCAAATGTGGAAGTTGAATAATACACTGCTCAAAAACTACTGGGTAACAGAAGAAATAAAGTATGAAAAAAAAAAAAATTCCTACAAACAAACGAGAAAGAAGATACATCTTACCAAAACCAATGGGACACAGAGAAAGCAGTACTGACAGGTCAATTTATAGCAATAAATGCACATATCAAAAAAAAGGAAGGAAACAAAATCAGCATGCTAACTCAACAATTCCAACAATTAGAAAAAGAGCAACAAAATAAACCTACAGTATCCAGAAGTAAGGAGATAATAAAGATCAGAGCAGAAATAAACAGAAAACAAAACAAAAAATAGAGAAAATCAACCAAACAAGAAGGTGGTTCTTCAAAAAGACTAACAAAATTGACAAACCACTGGCAAATCTAACAAAAGAAAAGAAAGAGAAGATGCAAACAGCAAGAATAATGAACGAAAAGGGCGACATCACAACCGAACCAACTGAAATTAAAATATAAATACATATATTGACAGAATATTCTGAAGCACTGTACTTCAACAGATTTGAGAACTTAGAAGAGATGGACAAGTTTCCACCAACACAAGACCCACCTAAACTATCCAAGTCAGAGATAGAATATTTGAACAGACCCATAACAAAAGAAGAAATTGAGCAAGTCATAAAAAGAAAAAAAAAAAAAACTTCCCACAAGAAAAAGTCCTGGCCTGGATGGTTTCACTGGAGAATTTTACCAAACATCACGGGAAGAGTTGACACCTATACTAAACTATTTCAGAACATATAAAAAATGGAACACTCCCAAATTCATTTTATGAAGCAAGCATAACACTGATAATAAAATCAGGGAAAGACACAACTAAAAAGGAAAACTACAGACCAATATCCCTCATGAATATAGACTCAAAAATCTTCGACAAAATCCTAGCCAACAGAATCCAACAATATCCTGCCAAAATGGGATTAATACCTTGTATGCAAGGATGGCTCAATATCAGAAAAACTATCAATGTGATCCACCACTTAAACAAAACAAAAGAACTATATGATCATATCAATCAATGCAGAAAATGCATTTGATAGAATCCAACACCTGTTCCTGTTCAGAACTCTGAGCGAAATAGGGATAGAAGGGAAATTCCTCAACATAATACAGGACTTATATGCAAAGCCAAAGGCCAACATTATTGTTAATGGAGAAAGACTCAAAGCATTCCCCTTGTGAATGGGAACCAGACAAGGATGCCATCTGTCACCACTCTATTTAACATTTTATTGGAAGTCCTATGCAGGGCAATAAGGCAAGAAAAACAAATAAAAAGCATTCAAATTGGCAAAGGGAAAATAACACTCCCTCTGTTGGTGGATGCCATGATCCTATATATAGAAAACCCAAGAGACTTAGCAAAAAAATTACTGGAACTAATAGAGAGGTTGAGCAAAGTGGCAGGATACAAGCACAACATACAAAACTCAGTTGTATTCCTCAACATCAACAAAGAAGCCTCTGAAAAGGAAATAAGGAAAACAATACCATATACAATAGCTACCACAAGATAAAATATCTAGGAATAAATCTTACCAGAGACACAAAAAACCTATATAAAGAAAACTATAAACCACTACTACAAAAAACAACAAGAGATCTACATAAATAGAAGAACTTACCTTGTTCATATATAGGAAAACTGAATCTTGTGAAAATGTCAATACTGCCCAAAGCAATCTGCACATTCAATGCAATCCTTATCCAGATACCATAACATTTTTTTTAAGATATGGAAAAAAACTATTATTAACTTCATATGGAAAAGAAAGAGACCTCAGATAAACAAAGCACTGGTTAAGAGGAAAAACAAAGTGGGAGATCTCACACTCCCAGATCTCAAAACCTATTGTACAGCCACAGTAGTTAACACAGCATGGTATTTATATAATGACAGACAGGTAAACCAATGGAATAGAATTAAAAACCCAGAAATAACCCATCCATCTATGGACAGTTGATCTTTGACAAAGGACCAAAACCCATTAAATGGGGGAAAGACAGCCTCTTTAACAAAGAGTGCTGGCAAAATTGGATATCCACCTGCAGAAAAATGAAACAAGACCCATACCTCACCCCATACACAAAAACAAAGTTTAGTTAGATCAAAGACTTAATGCTCATCAAAGATCAAATACAGGCAAATCTAGGGGCCCTAATTTATGACATAAATAGACTACTAAGCATAACCCAAAATGCACAGGCGATTGAAGAGATGCTAGATGACTGGAATCTTTTAAAAATTAAATTCTTATACATTTTGAAAGACTTTGCCAAAAGGGTAAAAAATGAACCTACAGATTGGGAGAAAATATTTGCCTATGACATATCTGACAAAGGACTTATCTCCAAAATTTATAGACAACTTCAACACCAAAAAGACAACACAATCCAATTCAAAATTGTCAAGGAACATGAACAGACACTTCACTAAAGATGATATACTGGCAGCCAACATGAGGAAATACTCCTCATTCACTAGCCATTGCTGTTGTTACGTGCTGTCGAGTCACCCCCAACTCATAGCAACCCCTCCTTGGGTTTCCGAGGCAGTATCACTATGGAAGTAGATTGCCCCATCTTCCTTCCAAGCAGTGGCTGGTGGGTTTGAACCACCAGCCTTCTGGTTAGCAGTCAAGTGCCTTAGGCACTATGCTACCAGAGCTCCTTCATTAGCCATTAGAGAGATTCAAATCAAAATAATAAGATAGCATCTCACCCCAGCAAACTTCAACAAGACAGAAAATAACAAATGGCAAAGTTGCAGAGAGATTGGAACTCTCAGGCATTGCTGGTGGGACCGTAACATGGTACAACCACTGTGGAAAAGGATATCACATTTCCTTAAAAATACCATTTGAACCAACAATTATATTACTAGGAATACATCCTAAAGAGGTGAGAGATAGGAAACAAACAGATGCAAGCACACCCATGTTCATTGCAGCACAATTCTCGGTAGCAGAGAGATGGAAGCAACCTAAATGCCCTTCAACAGACAAATGGATAATCAAATCATGGTACATTGACACAATGGAATACCATGCTACATTAAAGAATAGTGAAGAATATGTGAATCATCTCACAACATGGATGAATCTGGAGGACATTATGCTGAGTGAAATGTCATTCACAGAAGGACAAATATTGTATGAGCCCATTACTGGAAGGGTTTGCTTAGGGAAGGGAACTCGCTTTGTAGGTTACTGGGGATGGGAGGGAACAGGAGGGAAATTTTCAGACTAATTGGGGGTCACATGCTGATTTGGGTAAGGGAAGAGATGTTATGGAAAGGGTCTGTGACCAGCATGATAACACTGGAGAAAGGGAGGACACAAAAACATGCACACAAGATATAGACAACAGAGGCAAATACTGTTGTTGTTGTTGTTGTTATGTGCCGTGGAGTCGGACCCAACTCATAGCGACCCCTCCTTGGGTTTCCAAGGCAGTATCACTACGGAAGTAGATTACTGCATCTTCCTTCTGAGAAGTGGCTGGTGGGTTTGAACCACCAGCCTTCTAGTTAGCAGTCAAGTGCTTTAGGCACTACGCTATGAGGCAAATACTAGTACGTGCACTATACTGCATTACCACTAACACCAAACACCAGGCTACAGATAAGTGCATAGACAACTGAGAAGTTCAGATAGGGGTTGGAAAACAGGAATGTACCCTAGACCAATGATAGATTTAGCTGAAGATGATCTTGCATAGATAGTAGTGATACAAAATAACCACAGTCATTACAGAAGTAACAGAAGACAGACTTGGAGTAACCCTTCAGAGACAACCAAACACCTTGGGAGAGAGAACCACTGGGTCAGCCAACTCAGGACCATAGTATTGGGGGACAGCAGGTTCAATTGGCACTACATAGTATATAAAAATCTTATTTCACAACTTACTTTGGTGAGTAGTGACTGGGGTCTTAAAAGCTTTTGAGCAGCCATATAACATGCAGCTAATGGTCTGGGCCGACTCAACGGCACATAACAACAACAACAACAACAATGGTCTGTTCTAAGAGTGAAGACTATCAAGGGCATTTGAAAGCAATTAGTCCAAGGATATGATGGACCTCAAGACCAGAAGAACTAGATGGTGTCTAGCTACCAATGCCAACCACTTGGGAGGAGATCAAAACTGGAGATCCTGGATAGAGTATGAGTAGAAATGTGGAACAAAACTCAAAAACACAATAATGACCAGAATTATTGTTCAGATGGAGTCTGGTGGACACCAAAACTATGGCCCTGGGATACCCTTCGGGCCTGGTATAGAACTCACTCCCAAGGACTGGCCCTCACCCCAAAAGCAGAAAGACTTACATGGAGAACACCCAACCCAGGGTGATGCACCCATCTACTCTACGGAGATACACCACTTGCAGCAATCAGCCATGGGACAGCAGAAGGGCAGCTTTCATACGGTGGAAAAGCTGGACAGACAGGAGTGCATAGTTAAGAGGGGCATAGCAGAGGGAGTCACAAGGAAGGGAGGGAAGGAGAGTGAGCTAGGGTTGGGATGATAATTGGGGTATGAAATGAAATGTGCACAAACTGTTGAATATAAAAAAATTCTGCTCTGTAAATTTGCACCCAGAACACAATTTAAATAAATAAATAAATAATCCTCACAACTAGATGAATAAGCAGCATCATGATAAATGGAGAGAAGATTGAAATTGTCAAGGATTTCATTTTACTTGGATTCACAATCAATACCCATGGAAGCATTAGTCAATAAATTAAATGACTATTGGGCAACTTTGCAGCAAAAGAAAACTGTTAAAAAGCAAAGATGTCATGCTGAGGGCTAAGATGCAACCAAATCATGGTATTTTCAATAGTTTTCTATGCATGTGAAAGCTAGACAACGAATAAAGAAGACAAAAGAAAAAATGATACATTTGAATTACAGTATTGGCAAAGAATATTGAATATACCATGGACTTCCAGAGGGACAGATAAATATCTTGGAAGAAGTGCAGCCAAAATGCTCATTAGAGGCAAGGATAGTGAGACTTCATTTCATGTAGTTTTGACATGTCCTTGCAAAAGGACATCATGCTTGGTAAAATTAGAGGGTCAAAGAAAAGAGGAAGACCCTCAACAAGATTGATTAACAGAGTGGCTGCAACTATGGGCTCAAGTAAAGCAAGGATTGTAATGATGGGACATGAATGGGCAATGTGTCATTCTGTTGTACATAGGATTGTTGTGAATCAGAACCTGCCTGATGACCACTGACAACAACAACATATAATAAAGGATGGATCATTTAAAAATAGTACATGTTTATGACTGTGTGTGCTGCATATATAGTCATATATATATAATAAAGTACTTAAAGGGCACTGTTGTGGATAATTCTTGGTGTTTTTGTTAGGTGTTTTTGTAGATATGTTTGTGTGTCAACTTGGCTGGGCCTGGTTGAGTGGCTGGGCAGCTGGTGGTAGTTATTCCCCATGATGAGACTGGCAATCAACTCCATGGTGGGATCTACCACAAGCAGCTGAGTAGCTGCCTTTGGGAATTGGTCTGCTTCCTGTATATAAGGAGTAGCTTTGGGGAAAGTCTCTAGCTTATGGCACCTAGAACCCTGCATGTAGCTGTGTCGTTGTTCAGCAGGGTGCCATGCTCTGCTGACCTTGGGACTTACAATGGACTTGAATTAATGGCCTGCCAGGTGATTTGGTAATATCGGGACTGTGCTTTGTTACTTGTCAACCTTGGGCTTGGCAGCCTCAGTAGCCAGCAGCTATCTGAGTGAAGAAATGCCTCTAGCTTCAGTGGGCCGGGAGCTGGAGGCAAAGCTGAAGCCCAAAGCTGAGGGGCTTTCACCCAATGCCTAGAGCTTGGCACTTTGAACTTGGATTTAAAGCCTCCAAATTGTAAGAATAAACTCCTGTTTGTTTAAGCCATTCCATTTGTGGTATATTTCTGGTCAGAGCGGCACTAGGTAATCAGAACAGAATATGGTACCAAGAATATGGTACCAAGGGTGCTGCTCTGACAGATGCCTAAAATGTGGAAACAGGAGTGGAGTGCGTCCTCGACTGGAGAGCCTGACGGAGAGACCCCAGCATATGGCATAACAGATGGCAGGAGCAGAGCAAGAGACTGGCATGAGAGATGGCAGTACAGAGCTGAGAGAACCAGCATGAGACAGTGACAGCCTTACCAGCCCACAGAGGAGAAAGCCAGGTGACATTGGGTAGGCGGCATTAATTAGTAGAAGAGACCAGCATGAGATGGAGTAGCAGGTTGGCCAGCCCACGGAGCAAGAAAACCAAGTGTTTGGGGGCAGGAAGATTTCCAGCAGAGTGGGTTGCCTTCAGCATTAATCAGCAGAAGTGGAGAGACCAAGGAAACAGAAGCAGAGCTGCCTCAGCCTGAAAGGGTAGGACCATGGTCTTTGGGGGTGGAATCACTACAGCCCCCTAGGTTTCAAAGAGCCAGGCCTTCACCACCTTGGTTCTAGAGTGTGGGGCTGCTTGTTCATGTGTGTCAGTGGGATGGAGCCATAGCTGCTGCCCAAGAGTGAGGGGGTGGGGCTGTCATGCCCAAGAGGGAGAGGAATGGGGCCCTCCAGGCCAAGGGGGTGAGGTCACCACTTAGAGGAACTAGGGGACTGGAGCCACCCAGTGGATGAGATCTGTACAGATGCCACCCAATGATGATCTGTACAGATGCCAAGTTGACAAGGAGTGGAACTGTGGTAATTATGTTTGTGTGTCAACTTGGCTGGGCCTGGCTGAGTGGCTGGGCAGCTGGTGGTAGTTATTCCCCATGATGAGACTGGCAATCAACTCTATGGTGGGATCTACCACAAGCAGCTGAGTAGCTGTCTTTGGGATGTGATCTGCTTCCTGTATATAAGGAGAAGCCTTGGGAATGTTCTCTAGCATATGGTATGCTTGGACCCTGCAAGTAGCCATGTCTTTGTTGAGCAGCCTGCTATGCTCTGCCAATCTTGGGACTTATAATGGACTTAAGTTAATGGCCTGCGGTGTGGCTTGGTAACATCAGGACTGTGCCTTTTTACTTGTCAACCTTGGGGCTTGTCAACCTCAGCAGCCAGCAGCTGTCTGAGTGAAAAAAAGCCTCTAGCTCCAGTGGGCCGGAAGCAGGAGGCAGAGCTGGACCCCAAGGTTGAGGGGCTTTCATACAGCCCCTAAAGCCTGGCACATTAAACTTGGATTTTAAACCTCCAAACTGTAAGAGAATAAACTCCTGTTTGTTAAAGCCATTCCATTTGTGGTATATTCCTGTCAGAGCGGCACTAGGTAACCAGAATAAGTGTTATAGAATCAATTCTGACTCATAGTGACCTTATGTTCTAGAGAATGAAACATTACCCTGTCCTGCACCATTCTCACAATTTTTGCTATGCTTGAGCCCATCATTTCAGTCACTGTGTCAATCCATCTCATTGAGTGTCTTCCCCTTTTTCTCTGACCCTCCACTTTACCAAGTATTTTGGTTACCTTGTGCCACTCTAACAGAAATACCACAAATGGGTGGCTTTAACAGACAGGAGTTTATTCTCTTACAGTTTAGGAGGCTAGAAGTCCAAGTTCAAAGTGCCAACCTGTAGGGGCTGGGTGAAGCCCCATCAAACTTGGGCTTTAGCTCTGCCTCTTGCTCCTGGCCCACTGGAGCTAGAGGTATCTCTTAACTCAGGCAGCTGCTAGCTGCTGAGGCTAAAAGCCCGAGGTTGACAAATAAAATTTTCACAGTCTCAATATTAACAGAAAGTCAGGCCACTAATTCAAGTCCAAAGACAGTCTCAAGATTGGCAGAAAACATGGTAGGCTGCTAAATGATGAACTGGCTACCTGTAGGGTCCAAGGAGCTATGGTAACATAGTGCCTAAGGCACTTGACTGCTAACCAGAAGGCTGGTGGTTCAAACCCACCAGCCACTCCTTGGAAGGAAGGTTACTAAATCTATTTCCATAGTGATAACATCTCGGAAGGGTCGTTATGAGTCGGGTCTGACTCGATGGCACATAACAACAACAACAACAGGGTCCAAGCATGCCAAAAAGCTGCAGACAATTCCCAAAGCTTCTCCTTATATACTAGAAGCAATCCATGTCCCTAAAGCAGCTACTCAGCTGCTTATGGTGGATTCCACCATTGAGATGATTTCCAGTCTCATCACTGGGAATAGCTACAACCAGCTGCCCAGCCACTCAACAGCAGGCCCATTCAAGCTGACATATGACCTTAACTACCACACCAAACCTGATATTCTTCTCCAGGGACTTTCCCCTTCTGACAACATGACCAAAACAGATGAGATGAAATCTGGCCATTCTCACTTCTAAGGAACATTCCAGCTACACTTCTTACAGGATACATTTGTTCATTCTTCTGCCATCCACGGTATTTTAAGTATTCTTGGTGGCATAGTGCCTAATGCATTTGACTATTAACCAGAAGGTTGGCAGTTCAAACCTACTAGCCACTCCATGGAAGGAAGACTGGGCAATCTACTTCTGTAAAGATTTACTGCCTCAGAAACCAAAGGGGGTCACTATGAGTCAGAATTAACTCAATCAACCTGTACAAAGACCAAGAACAGAACATTCAAACAGAACAAAGGGATACTGCATGGTTTAAAACCAGGAAGGGTGTGTGTCAGGGTTGTATCCTTTCACCATACTTATTCAATATATACGCTGAGCAAATAATCTGAGAAGCTGGACTACATGAAGAAAATGTGGCATCAGGATTCTTCAGGAAGAAGAACCATGAACAACCTGCAATATGCAGATGACACAATCTTGCTTGCTGAAAGTGAAGATGACTTGAAGCAGTTACTGATGAAGATCAAAGACTACAATCTTCATTATGGATTACACCTCAACATAAAGAGAACAAAAAATCCTTACATCTGGACCAATAAGCAACATCACAGCAAATGGAGAAAAGATTGAAGTTGTCAAAGATTTCATTTTACTTGGATCCACATGGAAACAGTAGTCAAAAAATCAGACGAAATATTGCATTGGGCAAATATGTTGCAAGGGACCTGTTTAAAGTGTTGAAAAGTAAGAATATCACTTTGAAGACTAAGGTGTGCCTAACCTAAGCCATGGTATTTTCAATAGCCTCATCTGCATGCGAAAGCTGGACAGTGAATAAGGAAGATGGAAGAAGAGTTGATGCCTTCGAATTGAGGTGTTGGTGAAGATTACTGAAAATTCCATGGACTGCCAGAAGAAGAAGCAAATCTATCCTGGAAAGAAGCACTACCAGAATGCTTCTTAGAGATGAGAATTACCAGACTTCACTTCACATACTTTGGTCATGTTGTCAGAGGAACTAGTCTCTGGAAAAGGATGCCATGTAATTTAAAGTAGAGGATTTGCTGAAAAGAGGAAGACCTGCAACAAGATGAATTGACACAGTGCCAGCAACAATGGCTCAAGTATAGCAAGGATTGAAATGATGGCAAAGGACCAGGCCATGTTTCGTTCTGTCACGCATGGCTCACTATGAGTCTGAGCCAATTCAATGGCACCTAACAACAACAACAACGATCTGGAGTAAAAGAGAAAGAAGAAAAACAAATACTCAAAGAAGATACAGGTCTACAGTACTAATAGCCTACATGAACCAAAGCTTCATTTATCCTGAGACGAGAAGAACTAGATGGTGCCCAGCTACCATTAACAACTACTCTTAACAAGAATATATTATTTCAGGGTAGAATGGGAGAACAATTTAGAACAAACCTCAGATCCCTAAAAGAAACCAGACTTACTGGATTACAGGAGACTAGAGAATCTCCTGACTGTTGCCCTGAGATACCCTTTAAATTTGGAACTAAAGCTACTCCTGGAAGTCACTTTTCAATAGATTATTGGATCATAAAATAAACAGTATCACCCATGAGCTTTGTGCTTCTTTAAACAAGCATCTGTATGAGGCTAAACAGTCAGTATTTACCTTAAAGCAAAGATGAGAATGTAAGCATAGGGGAGGGGACGTCTGGGAAGTTAACCAGATGGAAATAATGAAAATGCTGACACATTGTGAAAAAATGTAACCAATATCACTAAACAATATGTATAAACATTTTCAAACAGGAACTTAATTTGCTGTGTAAATTTTCACAAAAATATAATAAAATAAAGAAAAAAAAGTAGCATCTGTTTATCTTAGAAAATAAAAATTGGTAAAAATTAAAATATTGGATTATTTATAATCCTATAACCCAGAAGAAATTAAGTTGTTAACTTTTATGATATGATATATATGTAGTTAGTTCAGTTAGTTATGTAATGTAGTGAGGAACTAAGTTAATGTAGTGAGGAACTAACTAAGTTGCTTAGTTATATAGCGAAGAAAGAATATTATATACATATGTAATGAAATGTGCAAAGACCTGGAGTCTGAAAACCAAAAGGGAAGAACACGCTCAGCATTTCTCAAACTGAAAGAACTGAAGAAAAAATTTA
>NW_006921692.1:7142932-7146887 GCF_000298275.1 Orycteropus afer afer | reverse complement strand
AACGACTCGACGGCACTTAACAACAACAACAACATGTAATTACATATTTAACACTTCAGGGAATAAAATATTCTTTTACATAATAATTCAAAATACTATAAACATTCCTGTCATGAAGTGATCATAACTTATTGTAGAGCATTTAAATTATACTTCATTTTTATAAGTAATATTGTAATAAATATTGTGGTTAAATCTTTGTATTTATTCTTAGCTATTTTAAAAGATATGTTAATAAAAAGTAACTTTTGAGTGTAAGGGTATACTTACTTTTAAGATTTTTCCACAGATTGTTTAATTAATGTCCACAAGGCTCATGAGCTGATTTCCCTACATCCTCTAACACATTTAATATGCCAACATTAAAAAAAAAATCTTTGTTGCTTCACAGGAGAAAATGACATCTTATTGTTTTAGTTTTAATATCTTTGATTATTAATTACATGAAGCATTTTTTTCTTTTTCTTTCATTTCTGTCTTAGCATTTTTATTCCTTCACTATGAATTTCTTATTCTTTTTACTCTTTTCCTTTTTGAGTATTTTTTGTTGTCTTGTAAAATCTCTTTTTTAAAAAAAGTTGTTTACAAAGTAATGTAGTATTAACTCTTTCCTGCAATATATTGAGAACCATTTTTTATGTATATAACTTACTAGGGTGTTTTTCAATCAATAGAAAAATATTATTCCTGTGAAGTTAAACCCGTCAATGTCTTCTGTGTTGGTTTCTGCTTTAGGGATCATGCTTCAGAAAGTTTTCCCTGCTGCAAAATAATATAAATAGTCACCTCACGTTCTTATAACATTTTAAGTTCTTATTATTAACCTTTACAATTTTTAGCAACTAAATATGACTTTTATGTATGCTGGAAAAGGATTTTAGCTCCATTTTTTCCCAAATAGTTCACAATTGTCATAACATACAATCAGTAATTTCAAATTCCAATTTTAACATATACAAAATTGATATTAAAGTCTTATACATATTAGGATATGTTTCTGCATTTTCAGTCATGTTCCAATGATCTGCCTGTTTATTCCTGTATTGATCCTCAATAGGTTAATTTTTATAGTCTTGCTCAATTATTAGAGGCTATTGGGAGAACTCTCCCTTATTAGTACTTCTTCAAAAAAAAATATTAACTACCATTTCTTTCTTATTTCTGCATATAAATTATAATGTCCTAAAAATTCCTTTTAGGCTTTAATTAAATTTAGAAACTAACTTGGGGTACAGTAACATCCCATTTTTATCTTCATCACCAAGAATGGTGCCTGAAACATAGAAAATACTAATTAAATGATAAACAGTTGCTTGATTTGAGCAGATCATGCTAATTTTGGTTTCAGTTCATAGAGTCTAGTATGTTACATATGTCCTCCACATAAATAGAAAGTGCATCCATATTTACATATTTTTTAAAATTTTGTAAGTATATCAGTGAAAATGTTGAGCTACATTGACATGCTTCATTTGGGTCACTGGTATAAGATTAAATAAAACTATACACATTAAACATTTTTATATTGATCATCAAGGTATAATCTAAATTCTTTTGTTGTTAGTAGACTCTTGTGATTAAATTTTTAACAAATAAATCCCATTTATATCAGCATTCCTCAAGCTGAAAGAACTGAAGAAAAAATTTAAGCCTGGAGTTGCAATATTGAAAGATTCTAAGGGCAAAACTGTGAATGATGCAGGGAACATCAAAAGAAGTGGCAGGAACACACAGAGTCACTGTACAAAAAGAACTGGTAGATCTTCATCCATTTCAGGAGGTGACATATGATCTAGAACCAGTGTTACTGAAGGAGGAAGTCAAAGCTGCAATGAAGGAATTGGCAAAGAACAAGGCTCTGGGAATTGACAGAATACCCATTGAGATATTTCAACAGATAGATGCCACACTGGAGGCACTCACTCAGTTATGTCAAGAGATTTGGAAGACAGCTACCTGGCCAACTGACCAGAAGAGATCCATATTTGTACCCATTTCAAAGAAAGGTGATCCCACACAATGTGGAAATTATCGAACAATATAATTAATATTGCACACAAGTAAGATCTTACTGAGAATAATTCAAAAATGGTTGCAAAAGTATATTGACAGAGAACTTCCAGAGGTGCAAGCTGGATTCAGAAGAGGATGTGGAACAAGGGATAGCATAGCTACTGTCAGATGGATCTTGGCTCAAGGCAAACAATACCAGAAAGTTGTTTATTGTGCTCTACTGACTATGCAAAGGCATTTGCTTGTGTGCATCATGACAAATTATGGATAACATTGAGAAGAATGGGAATTCCCGAACACTTGATTGTACTCATGAGGAACTTGTGCATAGACCTGGAGGCTCATTTGAATGGAACAAGGAGACACTGAATGGTTTCAAATCAGGAAGGGCATCAGGGTTTTATCCTTTCCCCATACTTATTCAATCTATATGCTGAGCAAATATTCCAAAAAACTGGACTATATAAAGAAAAACATGGCATCAGGATTGGAGGAAAAATCATTAACAACCTGCAATATGCTGATGATACAACTTTGCTTGTTGAAAGTGAGGATGACTTGAGGCACTTACTGATGAAGATTGAGGAACACAGTCTGCAGTATGGATTACATCTCTATATAAAGAAGGCAAACATCCTCATACCCGGACCAATAAGCAGCATCATGATAAATGGAGAAAAGATTGAGGTTGTCAAAGAATTCATGTTGTTTGGTTCTACAATTGAAGCCAATGGAAGCAGCAGTCAGGACATTAGATGATGTGTAGCACTGGGCAGGTCCGTTGCCAAGGAACTCTTTCAAGTGCTGAGGAGCAAAGATGTCTCCTTGAGGATTAAGGTGTGCCTGACACAGGCTATGATATTTCCAGTCACCTTGTGTGCATGTGAGAGCTGAACAATGAATAAGGAAGACCTAAGAAGAGTTGATGCTTTTGAGATGTGGTGCTGGCGAAAAATGCTGAAGGTACCATGGACTGCCAAAAGAACTACCAGATCTGTCATGGAGGAAGTAAAGCCGAGATACTCTTTGGAAGTGAGGATGGCCAGACTTTGTCTCACCTACTTTAGTGGTCATGTTGTCAGAGGGGACCATTCCCTGGAGAAGGATGTCATGCTTGGTAAGGTGGAGGGTTGACAAAAGAGGGGAAGGCCTTTTACAAGATATATTGACACAGTGGCTGAGACAATGGGCTCAAGTACAGCAAGGATCATGGAGCTGGAGCAGGATTGGGCTATGGCACCTAACAACCACAACAACAACAAATCCCACTAGTTAATATTTCCAAAAAAACAAACCCACTGCCACTAAGTCAATGCAGACTTATAGCAACACGTATTGAGTTTCCAAGGCTGTAAATGTTTATGAAAGTAGGTTGCTTCATCTTTCTTCCACGAAGCAGCTGGTGCGTTCAGATGCTGACCTTCTGGTTAGCAGTCAAATGTCTAACCCACTACACCACCAGAGCTCCTTAGTTAACATTTACATTAGAAATTTCCTTGGTGAGGTAAGCAGAATTCTAAGAAGGTCCCCAGGGTTTCCACCACCTAATGTATTCATATTTTCTCCCAGTTATTCACTCAAACTCTAACCTATGTGCTTTTCTGAAAGACTTCTGCAATTGCAACTAACTTCCCTAATCAGTTGACTCTGTGCTAAGGGACTAGAGACCCCACATTAAACAAGTTCTATGTTGCTGTAGTGGTTAGGTGCCTTTGAGAGGACTCAGACTTATTGTTGTAGTTGTTGTTGTTCTGTGCCATCAAGTCAGACTCGACTCATAACAACCCCTCCTTGGGTTTCCAAGGCAGTATCACTACAGAAGTAGACTGTCCCATCTTCCTTCCAAGGAGTGGTTGGTGGGTTTGAACCACCAGCCTTCTGGTTAGCAGTCAAATGCCTTAGGCATTATGCCACCAGAGTTCCTAGACTTATAGTGACCCTA
>NW_006921692.1:7114692-7122205 GCF_000298275.1 Orycteropus afer afer | reverse complement strand
GACTGGTACACCATCTGATCTGCAGCCTATTTGACTATGAGAGCAGAAGAACTAGATGGTGCCCGGCTACCACTGTCATCCACTTGGAAGGGAATCTATGTAGGAGATCCTTGATAGAGAGGGAGAACAATGTGGAACAAAACACAAAATCACTTGGAAAAAAAAAAAAGAAGGAGGTACCAGTTTTGCTGGTCCAATAGAGCCTAGTGGAACCACTGAGACTATGGCCCCTAGCTGCCCTTCAGGTCTGGAATTGAACCCATGCCTGTGGTTTCTAACCAAACAAAAGACAGGCATATAATTTGAACATTTTCCTGAGGTAGATACACTTCTTGGAGAGAACAATCATGGGTGAAAGAAGGGCTGCTTATGCACAGGGAGACAGTTCAGGGGGCAGGAGTTCATGGAGGCATGGACACTGGGAGGAGGTAACTATGGGAAGGAAGAGTGAGGGGAGCTATTGCATTGTGGTAAAGTGTGGTCAATGTCATGAGACAAAGTGTATGCAAACTGCTGTATGGAAAGTGAATTTGCTCTGTAAATCTTCACCCAAATCACAATTAAAAAAAAAATTAAAAGAATTTAATAAAAAAAAAAAAAAATGAGTATACAGGTGGATAGATGGGTAGAAAGATGAGTGGACAGGCTGAAGTACTAGATATGTCTAAGAAGTGAGGAGTGTACCCAAGAACACATATAGGGTTGGCAGACAATAGTCCTATAAGTTTATGTGTATGATCTGAATTCCCAGGTGTGTAGTAGAGCTGACAAAATGTAATGTGGTAATTACTGCTTGGTCACCGCAGCTACTGAGAGGGACCGAGTAGTTGAACCTGTGGGTTTGGGACCACAGTTGCAGGAGACATCAAGCTCAATTGGCATAACACACTACACAAAATGTTGTTCCACCTCCTACTTCGGTGAGTAGCGACTGGGATCTTAAAAGCTTGCAAGCTGCCATCTAGATGCAACAGTGAGTCTCTCCTTGTCCAGAGCAAAGAAGAAGGAAGAAAACCAAAAATTCATGGATACAATCAGTCCTAGTGACTGGTACACCATCCAATCTGCAGCCTATATGACTATAAGACCAGAAGAACTAGATGGTGCCCGGCTACCAATGTCAACCACTTGGAAGGGGATCTATGTGGCAGATCATAGATAGAGAGGGAGAACAATGTGGACAAAATCAAAATCATTTGGAGAAAAAAAAGGGGGGGGAGACCAGATTTGCTGGTCCGATAGATCCTGGTGGAACCACTGAGACAATGGCCCCTAGCTGCCAGTCAGGTCTGGAATTGAATCCATACCTGTGGCTTCCAGCCAAGCAAAAGACAGGCATATGAGTTGAACATTTACCTGAGGTAGATACACTCCTTGGAGAGAACAATCATGGGAGAAAGAAGGGCTGCTTATGCACCGGGAGACAGCTCAGGGGGCAGGAGTGTATGGAGGGATGGACATAGGGAAGAGGTAATTATCGGGAGGAAGTGGGAGGGGAGCTGTTGCATTGTGGTAAATTGTGGTCAATGTCATGAGACAAAGTGTATGTGAACTGCTGTATGGAAAGTGAATTAGCTCTGTAAATCTTCATGCAAATCACAATTTAAAAAAAAAAGTTTGACTATTAAAAGGAAAAGGCATTGTGTCAATCCATCTTGTTGAGATATCTTCCTCTTTTTTTGCTCACCCTCCACTTTACCAAGCATTATCTTTCTCCAGGGACTAGTCCCTCTGACAACATGACCAAAGTAGATGAGATTAAGCCTGGTCATCCTTGCTTCTAAGGAGCATCCCTGCAGCACTTCTTCCAGGACAGATTTGCTCATTCTTCTAGCAGTCCATGGTATTTTCTGTATTCTTTGCCAACACCACAATTCAAAGGTATCAATTCTTCTTCCGTCTTCTTTATTCATTGTCCAGCTTTAACATGCATATGAGGCAATTGAAAATACCATGGCTTGGGTTAGGTGCACCTTAGTCTTCAAAAGACTACTTTTACTTTTCAACACTTTAAAAAGGTCCGTTGCAGCATATTTGCCCATTGCAACAGGATGTCTGAATTCTTGCCTGCTGCTTCCATGGGTGTTGATTGTGGATCCAAATAAAATTAAATCCCTGACAACTTCAATCTTTCCCCCCTTTATCATGATGTTTATTGATCCAGTTGTGAGGATTTTTGTTTTCTTTATGTGGAGGTAATCCATAGTGAAGACTGTACTTTTCAGTCTTCATCAGTAAGTTCTTCAAGTCATCTTCACTTTCAGCAAGTAAGGTTGTGTCATCTGCATATCATTTTATTAAGCTTTAGACAGAACAGATAATCATCCAGGATGAGGGAAACCATCAGCATGTACACAGTACAAAAAGCTGAATAAAGTCCACTTAGTCACTGTCATGGTGTTCATTATATTTGACAGAGCACAAAAGAAATAATCACAAAATCATGATTCATGGCAGGTCAAATGATCAATATCACAGGCAGGACTACAGTAGTGGGAAAACAACCATGATTGGAATATATACATAATTAAAGATTAAAAAGGATTACAGGATTGGTCTCTGGGGCTTGACCACCTGCATAGTGGTGGCCAGGGTATGACTCATGACCATATGCCTGAGTCATAGCCACAATGTGGCTACAAGTCATTACCAGAACCCTAACCTTTCATTTAAATTAGATAAGGACACATCTAGGCAAGTTCCCTAGTTCTTTGTGTAAGCATAATCTATTTTCAACCACACTCTTCCTGAGGGCAAACTGCCCCTCCCTGGGTTTTTCCCAGATTTGCATATGTATAGCCACACTGCTCTCTTAATGGTCAGAAAGAACGCAAATGTCTGAAATTTTGTTGAGACTCAGTTGGAGCTAGGGCTCCCACTGTAGATTGCAGATTTCCATAATTCAAATCTTTGAAATTTCAGCTATAATACAACTCTAAGAAAGGAAGAGTATTCTGTGAGACCTGCCCTAATCAGGTGAACTCTTAAAAGGAACAGGGTTTTCCTGGGAAAAGAGATTCAAAGTGTTAGAGGGATCTGACAGCAGAGAGCTTCTCCCTTAGTGGTTGACGATGGATTGAGCCACATGGCAAGGAATGTGAGAGCTTCTAGAAGCTAAGAGCAGCCTCTAGCTGACAGCCAATAAGGAAATGAAATCAATCATCCTAATCATCCTACAACTGTAAGGAATTGAATTCTGCCACAACCACGTGAGCTTGGAAAGAATGCAGTCCCCAAACACTTTGAGACCCTGAACCGAACACAACCTTGCTATGCCATTCTTCTAATCTACAGAAATTTGAGCTTAAAAAGAATGGATCCTGTATTAAGCAAAGGAGCTCTGGTGGCATAGTGCCTAAAGCATTTGACCACTAACCAAAAGGCTGGAGGTTCAAATCCACCAGCCACTCCTTGGAAGGAAGGTTGGGCAATGTACTTCTGTAGCGATACCACATTGGAAACCCAAGGAGGAGTCGTTTTGAGTCAGATCCAACTTGACGGCAGTGAGTTTGTTTTTTGGTTATATTAAGCAAACAAGTGTATGATAATTTCTTATGCAGCAATAGAAAACTAATATCTTGGTATGCAACCTGAATGATTCTTCATTTTTAACCCAGATATGAAGGAAATAAAGTCATTTAAATCCATGGATAACTTTCTTGCCTTACTGCTGCAGTAGGGGAAAAGAGAGCCCAGATTCAAAAGGTTCAGTAGAGACAATTTTACTATGCCTGGATGTTGCTGTTGTTGTCGTTGGGTGCCTTTGAGTCAGCTCTGACTCATAGTAACCCTATGTAAAACAGAACTAAACACTACCAGGTTGTGTGACATCCTTACAATACTTTCTATACCTGAGCCCATTGTTGAAGCCACTGTGTCAATCCATCTTGTTGGGGGTCTTCTCCTTTTTTGCTGACCCTCCACTTTACCAAGTATGATATCCTTCTCCAGGGAATAGCTCCTTCTGACAAGATCAAAGTGTTGCTGTTGTGTTGTTGTTGTTATGTGCTGTGGAGTTGGACCCGACTCATAGCGACCTCTCCTTGGGTTTCCGAGGCACTATCACTAGGGAAGTAGATTGCCCAACCTTCCTTTCAGGGAGTGGCTGGTGGGTTTGAACAGCTGCGTTCTGGTTAGCAGTCAAATGCCTTAGGCACTACACTACCAGAGCTCTTTGACACTTGTAGGAACATTGTCTGCCAACCCTATACAAGTAGCTCAGACAAAATCTGGCCATTCTCACTTCCAAGGAGCATTCCAACTACACTTCTTTCAGGACAAATGTATTCATTCTTCTGGCAGTCCGTGGTTCTTTCAGTATTCTTTATAAACACCATAACTCAAAAGCATCAACTTTTCTTTGGTCTTACTTATTCATTGTTCAGCTATCATACAGCTATGAGGCAATTGAAAATACCATGGCTTGGGTTGTTGTTGTTATGTGCCATCAAGTCAGACCTGACTCATAGCGTCCTCTCCTTGGTTTCCCCGGGTGATATCACTACAGAAGTGGATTGCCCAACTTTCCTTCTAGGGAGTGGCTGGTGAGTTGGAACTGCCAGCCTTCTGGTTAGCAGTCAAGTGCCTAAGGCACTATGCTACCAGAGGTTAGGCACACCTTAGTCTTCAAAGAGACATCTTTGTTCTTCAGCACTTTAAAGAGGTCTTTTGCAGCAGATTTGCCCAATGCAATATGTCTGATTTCTTAACTGCTTCTTCCATTTGTGTTGATGGTGAATCCAAGTAATACAAAATCTTTGACAACTTCAATCTTTTCTCCTTTTATCATGATGCTGCTTATTGGTTCACTTGTGAGGATTTTTGTTTTCTTTATGTGGCGGTGCAATCCATACTGAAGACTGTAGTCTTTGATCATCATCAGTAAGTGCTTCAAGTCATCTCACTTTCAGCAAACAAGGTTGTGTTGTCTGCCTTAGACAGGACAAAGACAAAACAAAGACAATCATCCAGGATGAGTGGAACCATTAGCATGTACACAGTACAGAAACCAGATGGAGTCCAGTGAGTTATAGCCATAAGGCTAATTATATATGGTTGAAAACAAAGGGAGTCATCACAAAATCATGGCTGGTGACAGATTAATTCATCACTTGCAAGCAGGACTAGAGAAGCAGGGAAAGGACCCTGATTGGGGTAACTGAAAATAGAAAAAGGTTACAGGATTGGTTCTGGGCCTTGACTATTTGGCTATGTGGTGGTCTGGATATGATTCATGACCATTTGACCTGCGTCATAGCTACTAGGTGTCCACAAAACGATATGAGGATCCCAACCTTAATTTAAATTTTAAAAAAAGAGACTCAGGCAAGTTCCAAGTTCTTTATGTGAGCATAATATACTTTCAATATTCTTCCTCAGAGTAAACTGCCCTTCCCTAGGTTTGTCCTGGAACTTATCTATGCATAACCACAATGTTCATTTAAGGGTCAGAAAGAACTCAAATGGTATCTGAAAATTATGTCAAGCCTCAAAATGGAGTTAGGGCCCCCACTGTAGAACACAACCTTCCACAAACCAAGTGCTTTAGAATTTAAGCTCTAGTACATTGGTGAGAATTGGGTACATCAAAAACCACTATTAAAGGTAATTTAGAAAATTTGCAATAAGGAAACTTCTATAGACTAGATGAGGACTAAGGCACTTGACTGCTAACCAGAAGGTAGCAGTTCAAACCCACCAGCCACTCCACAGAAGGAAGGCAGGGCATGCTACTTCAGTAAAGACTTACCACTTTTGAAACCCAGTGGGGATCACTATGAGTTGGAATCGACTTGATGGCAGTGGATTTGGTTTGGTTTGATTTGTTTAGAAAGGACACAGTCATTGCCATGATAATAATAATATGTGCCAATGGTATCCTGTGTATTCCATCGTCTTTAATAAAGAAACACATTTGAGCACTTTCTTTCTTCACTTTAAAAAAGGTTTCAGGAGCTAACCAAGGTTTTGGTACTTAAATATTTTTAAGTTATCTCTTAAATACATACTGTACTCTACTTAATCCTCTAATGCAATTTATAGAACAAATACTGGGGAACTAAAAGTCACATTTTATGTGAAGTGTGGTTTTAGAGGAGTTCCGGCAAGATGGAGGACTAGGCAGAAAGACTGCACAGACCCTCTTCAACAAAGAAAAGGGAAACCAATTAACACAGACACAGAAGAAAATCTTGGACTCCTGAGCCTTGAAGAGAAGAATATAGAAGTGGACTAAATCCCAACTAGCAGAAGAATTTTCAGGAAAATACCAAAAAAGGAGACAGACGGAGCTGCAGTCTGGCAGTAATCCTGAGCGATCCTGACAGCACAGACAGCTTGGAGATTCCCGAGTGGTGGTAGGACCTAAGAATTAATCTAAAAGTCACCCTTCTAGCCAGGTCCTGCATGGAGGACTGTGCATGGTGGCTGGGGAACAAATGGAGAAGGTGAAGAGAAAGGTGGGCTGAGCTGTGGACTCTTGCCAGTCCAGAAGCACCGCCATTTTGAAGGTTTAAAAAGTGGCTTGACTATATTGGATATTTAAAGACACAGTGCTCTCACAGATTCCTGGGGCTTAAGAACACGTTCTGCTTTCCACCAACCCGAAGGACACTCAGGACTTGCAAGACTGAAAAGGTACGAGATTCCTCTTGTTACTCTTATACCCCACACCTGCAGGGTGAAGGGAGGTGTGGCCATCCCCCACTCCAACTTACCTTCTGGGCCCACAGGAACTCTATCACAGTCTGTGTGCTCAGACGGAGCCTGGGTGCCCTGACCTGTCCTCCACCAATTTTTTTTCTCCCTTTTTTTATTTTCATTTTTTTTTCTTTTCACTTTCTTTTTCCTGGTGATTAGTTTCCTTGTATTTGTCTGTTTTATAAAAACTAATATTATTAATACTTTTATCCTTTTATAATTATTCTTAATCATCCCCTACCAGGTCATAGTTTTCAGCATTTTTTCTTTTCCCTGTGCCTGGTTGAATTTTTTTTTTCTTTTTTAATTTAAGGTTTGTTTTTTTTCTTCCCCCTTTTCTTCCCGTGATTAACCCCATTCATCGATTTTCTTTTTGCATTTTTCCCATTTTTTTTTTCATTTATTATTCTCCTTCCCTACTTTTTTTTTTTCTTAGTGCCCTATCCCCAGATAGGAGCTCTGGTAGCATAGTGCCTAAGGCACTCGACTGCTAACCAGAAGGCTGGCGGTTCAAACCTATCAGCCACTCCTTGGAAGGAAGGTTGGGCAATCTACTTCCATAGTGATACTGCCTCGGAAACCCAAGGAAGGGTCACTATGAGTCTAGGCTGACTCGACGGCATATAACAACAACAACAACATCCCCAGATATTGCAAGTTTTCTTGTTTTTTCTTCTTTTTTTCCCTTTTTTCATTTTTTGGTTACAGTTCCTGTGTGATTACATGGTGTGTTTTTCATCCATGGGTTTTTAGTTTTTTGATGGTTACACAAATTGTAATTTGTGTCTAACTGAGTGGGAGACAACAACAGTCC
>NW_006921692.1:7079370-7108566 GCF_000298275.1 Orycteropus afer afer | reverse complement strand
GGGAGGGGAGCTGTTGCATTGTGGTAAACTGTGGTCAATGTCATGAGACAAAGTATATGTGAACTGCTGTATGGAAAATGAATTTGCTCTGTATATCTTCACCCAAATCACAATAAAAAAAAAAAAGTGTGGTTTTAGAATAGTAACATTTCAGTGATTTGTATGCCCCTCCAAACATGTGATTGGAAATGCCACTCTTCAGGAATACTCTCAAGTACACTACACATTGGAAATGAAGAACAGTACTGTATGAAAATAGTAGACTTACTATTCAGAGAATAAAAGTGTTTTGAAGGTTTTCACTTTGGTCAAATGATTTCAGTCTCCCTTATGGGAAAATGAAAAAGCAGATATACTAATACATAAGCTATCACAGAGAATCGATGAGCAAAGCTGACCTATTCTCATGACTAGAGAAGTTTCTCTTAGGCATAAACCCATGGTGTGTACACGCATATGTGGCAGCTCAGCAAAACCCAGATGAAGAAAGAAAACTTAGGCATGTAAGGGCCTGATTTCCTTTATACAAAGCATGCTTCATTCTTCTGGACCTCCTCCAAAAAAATGAACCCATTTCTTTAATTGTCGTAGTTGTAGTTTTGAAAAAGGTTATTTTTTGTAGTGGCAAGTTCATGCTTTCTCCTTTGGTGAAGAAAATAAAATAAAGAAAAGAAAAGAACTTGCTTTAGCCAACATCCCTTCTATCAGTAAAGAACAGTGTGGCTTCTAGTCAATGACCTTAACCTCTCTTCCTCATTTGACCGCCTTTTAGGGGATTAGTGGCTCTCCCAGTTGAGTCCCTATCATAGCTTATCACCTCTGACAATGGAAAACCAGGGCTTAGAAGCCTCTTTTGAAAGGATGAATACAAATATCATTTTTATGGTGCAAGTTTAGGATACTAGTATAGACTGATAGGTGTAAGGAGTCTCTTAAGCCTCTGTACCCCTTTATGCAAGCTCCTGGGATAAAAAATGACTTTTCTCTGGCTTTCAGCTAAATTGAAACTACAGGTACTAGCCTGATAACTACCATCAGTCCAGCCTCAAGGAAATATCTTGTTGCATGCAAACTAACCTTGTAAGTATCTCATCAATGTAGGCGCAAGAAGGAAGAAACAATCCCGTTCTACACTCTAGATTATCTTTCTTTTGTCAAGGAATGGGATGGGGCACTGCCCAAATCTCCTTTGAATGTCACTCAGTCTGTGTTGAATCATGGTCTTGCTGCAAACTCTTAGTCCAATCCTGGAGCCTACCCAAAACATAACTTCTCACCAAAAAAAAAAAAACAAAAAAACATCGAACAATAATAATGCTTTCAACTACATTTTTAAACAAGTGAAAAAAGGGAAGCAAAATGGGACAAGGGCAGAAATTAAAATTTGTTTTTTATCTTTCTAAATTGAACCTAAGCCATATAGTCACATTGATATGGGGTTTTAGTCCAGATGAAAAATTTGAAAGCATTCTCTATGAAAACTAGTTAATTAAAAAAACAAAAGTAGGAAAATGGTCTAGTTTTTCTCCTCTCCAAAATCCTTGATGGATGGCTTGGAGGAATATGCAGCCAAGGTAATGGGAGAGATAACAAAGGTATTACAATGTTATTGGTTTGAAAATCTACCCCTGAGCATTGCAAAACCGAAGAGGCTCTGAGGCTCAGGGAAACACTCACATAGATCCCAGAAGGTTGTTTGGGATTCAAATCTATTTCCTTTTTTTTTTTTTTTTTTAATATAATCATAAGGATGCCTGCTCTGTGCTCTGAGGTATTTCCCTGAAAATCTGAGGAATTCTGTGCTTTGGACCAGAAATTGACTTCCAGTAACATCGCTTCCTGATAAAATTTAAAAGAACACTTCCATGTCTCTTGTATATTCTAAGACGACATATAAAGCAATGGACTGTATTCTGAAAAAAGAGAGTCAGAAGTAACCTGGCAGCAGGAAGGTGATCCCCTAATGAACCTGGATATTTGCACTAATAATCGGAAGAGTAATAACATCACTTACGTAAAGATCATCTCTTTAAAGAATAAGCCAACTTAAGAGAACCTGTACAAGAAAAAGGATCAAACTTTTTGTGTTTTACTTTTCTGTGCCAGGCCCTTGGTATATAAGATCGACCTCATGTAATTTTCTGAATATTATTCCCACTTCAGAGAAAAGGAAACTGAGGCTTTAGAAGGCTAAATAACTTGGCCAAAGCCATATGACTTGTAAATAAAGCAAAAAACAAAACTTACAGGCATCCAGTCAATTTTGACTCATAAGGATCTTCATTGGGTTTCCAAGGCTGAAAATCTTTATGGAAGTACATTGCCTCATCTTCTTCCCACAGAGCAGCTGGTGGGTTTAAGCCTCTGACCTCCTGGTTAAGGCCCAAATGCCTTACCCATTATGCCACCAGAGCTCCTTGTAACACCAGATGCAAAAGTTTAACCCTTAATATCCTTCTCTTTATTTTTCAACATGAGAACTTCCAAAAGAAAGGTGTCCTCAAGTCTGGCCTAATATGTATAAAGGAAAAGCATGCCACATATCAGTTTTTCACAGGGCATCAGATCCGAAAATTATAGAAATCTGTCTCTTTCTAGGTCAGATAGGAGCTCTTGTGGTGTAATGCCTAAGGCACGTGACTGCTAACCAGAAAGCTGGTGGTTCAAACCCACCAGCCACTTCCCAGAAAGAAGGTTGGGCAATCTACTTCTGTAGTGATACTGCCCTGTAAACCCAAGGAGGGGTCCCTATGAGTTGAATCCGACTCAACCGCAGTGAGTTTGGTTTTTTGGTTTTCTAGGTCAGAATAGGAAGAGGTACCCAAAAGTGGAATAACATTTGCAAAGAAATGGTACTGATGAGTAAAGGATCAAAGAGACCAATTTAAAGAGACAAAGAACCTGGCATAAATATCACATTTATTTTCAATTCTTCTCTTCTCTCTTATAAGCACTACTCTGTTACCTAGAAGTAGGATGAGAATATAATTTACCAAATTGAGATATTTTAGAGAGTGAACAACAATAAAACAACCCACTACCATTGAGTCGATTCCAACTCACAGCGACCCTCACTAGGTTTCCAAGGCTGTAAATCTTTACAGAAGTAGATTGCCTTATCTTCCTCCCATGGAACAGTTGGTGGGTTTGAACCAGAAACCTTCAAGTTAGCAGCCAAGTGCCTTAACCACTAACTACCAGAGCTCCTTTTAGAGAGTGAAAGGGGGTCCTATTAAAAATTATTCTTTGACAACATGTATACTCCAGAAACTTCAAACACTGTGACAATCAAGGATGATGAGTTTTTACTTTACGGTAAATAACTGCTTTTATAGTAGAGTTGATCATAAGCAAAACACAAATTTCTTTAAGTATATCTATCTTTGTTGCTGTTAGTTGCCATAGAGCAGATTCCTAGTCATAGTGACCCCCATGTGTACAGAATAAGATTTCCAAGGTTGTGAGTTTTCAGAAGCAGCTCACCAGGCTTATCTTCTGAAGCACCTCTGGGTGTATTGTGTTCGAACTACCAATCTTTTCACTAGTAGTCAAGTGCTTTCATGGTTTGTGCCACCGAGAGATCCTGAAGTATATCTTTAGTACTGTCAAACCTCTTTATAATTTCTAATTGTCCTCCTAAATCTTACTTTCAGTGCCCACCAAAATGTATCCTTTACAGGAAGAGATTTTATCAGGCATTAATGACTAAACATATTATCCTTCCAGACACATTTGTGTTTTTACATAAAACTATGTTGAAGCTAAAGGAATGAATCACTAACTGTAGAATATGAAGTATTCTACAACACAAATACTTGGAGAGGCCAAGAGACTCCTCAGTACCTGTTAAAGCATACCATCTACCTGTAAGAAAAGCCCTACTTATCAATTCTTCTCCAGCTAAATACAAGTGAGGTTAACTCTAAGGATAGGTCCTTATGAAAAACCAAGGTTATTTGTAAACAGGTTTTTACCAATTCAGTTGAAGTTGTAAAATATACATGAGAGGAAATGTTGTAGGTCCCAGCTCTCAGTATTTTTTCTTTTGACCACTTGAAAAGTTATCATCAGGAAAATGAGCACGGCACGTAATTACCTTTCCTATAGCAGAAAGCCTGAATGTTTCAGCAAAATAAATCACTCAGTCTATAAGAGAATCATTTCAAATGAAAAATCCAAGATCAGGCTAATCTTTGGCACATGTGAATGGGTATTTTCCTGGAACTATGTTTGGCACAGAGTAGATGTAGATACATGATTAATAAATTCAAGAATTTATGAAAGAATGAGTGAATAAGTGCACACAAGTGAATCTGTTAACTAGACACGGAGTCAAGTCTCTACCCAGATCATCTGACTCCAAGTTGTGTACTCTTTCTACTATGTACAACTCAAACACTTGTTCTGAAAAGTAGTAGTGTTATAGTGAGAATAATAACTATTAAAGCAAAATGAAATCTGCAATCAATAAAATTCTTCAATTCAACTAGAAAAATGAGATAAACGTATTTATGAAAAGGGAAGGGAGGAAAAAGAAATTGGGATTGAGAGATTGATTCATCCATAAAATAGAACATAAAATTATGTGTGTAATTGGAAAGATAAATAAAAAGATAAAATGCTTTTAAACAAGGTAAAAATGTAAAGAAGATTGAGTAGAAAACGGAGAACAACAAGAACAGTGCCTGTTGTTTTTATTTTTACTTAGTAATTCCAAAAAAAAAAAAAAAAAGTTTCTATCAAGAAATAAATAAATGTACTATGTAATGAAGAAAGACTTACAAACAGCGGGGATTGAAAAAAAAGAGAGAAACGTCAATGCTAAGAAATAGAAATGTACAAAGTTAAAGCACATAGGAGTAAGTCAGGAAGAGATAATAACTTTAAAATATATGAGAACTGATAAAGTAATGCAGAATCAGCAAAGGAAATGTGACTTAAAGGAACAGATAAGCAACAGAATCTACCAAGAGAGAAAATCCAATCATGACATTTCAAAATTAAGCATGATTAGATGGAAAGAAAACAAACACCAGATGGGATGAGAGGAAATACATAAACCTTGCACAAAAAAAAAAATATGGCAATAAAAGAACAAAGGGTAGAGGGGAGAAAAAATAGAAAGACAACAGAGTAAATTTTTTAATTCAGAAAATTCTACCCTAAAACTTCCCATTTCCATACACACACCCTGTAAAAAACCAGACACACAACTCTTTTCCCAGACATTGAGAATGTCTTTGCCCCCAGACGTAACCCCTGAGCCCCCTTTACAAAAATTCTCCTCTGTGTGCGACCATCTCCTGGGAAAAGCAACTGTTCAGGCAGCAGTGCCTGGGTTGGTCCTTCATTAGAATAGTTCCCACAGGCATGTGCCCTCGCTAGTAATACACAGGAATCCCATATGGAACAATCTGGATCTCACCGAGGTGAAATCTGCATAAAGTAGGACGCAGCTAAGGCCAGCACAAAAGCAGAGACATGCATGTAGCGACATTGGCTTCACGCCCTCTGACCCAACTCTGCGCCTGTTCCCACACTTCGTACAAACTCAGGCAAGTGTGTCCGAGGGACTGTAGGTAGCAGCAGTCTGTCAGGATAAGGATGGAGCTGAAAGGAAGCCTAGAATTAGTCCCTCGACAGCGTGCGGATCAATTTTAAGGCAGTGCCCTGTCATTCAAAAAGAAAACCTACGTGTGGCCTCAATTAACCCTGTTAGCATGTGTCTAGCATTGTCCTACTGCCAAACAAATGACCCTGTAGGGAGATGACCAGAGCATAATATCCCTCTGGTATCTAACGATAACAGAGTAACTCAATCCTCTGCAGTTTGTGACTAGAACTAATGGACTTAACTAGTCAAAAGGGTTTCGTGGTGAGTGTGTGTGTATGTGTGTTTCAGAAGGAATGGCCTTTGTTGTTTGCCATCAATATTGCTCTTTTTGTTGTTGTTGTCGTTGTTGTCATTATTTTAATTAAACCCACCTTGAAATAAAGCTATTCTTGTATCTGCAATTTCTGGGAAAATAAAGAGGTTGCCATGGGTTATAAATTAGTTAAGTACACATTATGGTATTGTAAATTATTACTAAGATATTCCAAAATATAAACAACATAACTAACAAGCTTCTCTGAACAGAAGCCATGTAAACATTCACACACACACACACACACACACACACAGGACACCACTTCTCAGCTGCTCAGTTCAAGAGGTAGGCAGCAAAGCTACCATCCCTACTTAAAAGGTAGATACCAAACTGTGCCAGTGTCTGTACGTTGCTTGGTACTCCTTGAATGAAGGGAATTAGAAATACTAAAATGTGTGAATTAACCAATTGTTAATTGGTTAATTTACCATTTACTCCATAGTTGGCATTTTTGTAATTATAATTCAAAAACACATGAAAAATTATATCTAAAGTTCATGTTTAAACTCAAGGGTGGACATTTTATTTTTTGAAACAAAAATGCCTCTTAAATTTTTCTGAAGTGTCTTACACGTACATTTTAAGTACTTCAGTGGAAAGGGTTCGCACACATAAATCCTTAGGAATTATAATCTCAAACTTCCTTATTCAACTTTTTCCTTTCTTTTTTTTTTTTTTAGTTAAAAAAAGCAGCTATTTAGAATCTTCATTTTGATGGGGAAAAAAAAAATTTAAATATTCTCCAGCAAGGTTTTTTGATATCCAATTCATGCTTGAAAAGGAAAAAGGGCTCTGTGGAGGTGCATTGAATAATTCAGGAAGAAGGAGAAACAGCAATCTCTTCTCACCAGACATCCCAACCTCCTAAGAAATGGCGTGGAGGGGCTTCTCCACTCTCATGCCCTCTCAGTGCTCTGGATTCTCTTTTAACAGAACATCTTCTGAAGACTTTTTGGTCTTGATTTGCTATTTATCTTCATACATGACACGAAATTCAGGCAAACTGCCACACTTGAATTTTTATGACGTCTGATTCATAAGTGACAAAAAAAAAAAAAAAAAGTTGTATATGGGGCACATAGACAACAGAATGAATTTGCTGTGAAGCTGCAAGCACGGTCATCATAAGTGTCCAGTATGGATGGTCTACAGTGATAGTTTAGCAAGACTGCCAAACCATGGTGCCCTGCACCGGGGCCCCCAACTCTGTCCCATTCTCTGTAGTCAGAGCTGCTTCTGTGAGAAAGAGAAAGATGTGGCAATCTGCTGGCGTGGTGCCTTAGGCACTTGACTGCTAACCAGAAGGCTAACTTAGGCACTTGACTGCTAACCAGTGGCGGTTCAAACCCACCAGCCACTCCTCGGAAGGAAGGTTGGGCAATCCACTTCCATAGTGATACTGCCTCAGAAATCCAAGGAGGGGTCGCTGAGTCGGGTCCGACTCGATGGCACCTAACAACAACAACAAAAAAAAAAAAAAAAAAAAAAAAACAGCACTAAACAAAAGTAAAACAAAAAACACAGCGGGAGCTATGTAATGACATTTCTGCTTTGCCAGAATATGTCTGACTCATTCCAGTGCAGTGTAGATGGTGGAAGAAGAAAAAAAGGGGGAAAGTGATGGTTGAAAGAAAAATAGGACCCATTTTTTTTTACATACTTAGTAATAATGTTGTTATTGTTGTTGTTATGTGCCGTCGAGTCAGATCGACTCATAGTGACCCCTCCTTGGGTTTCCAAGGCAGTATCACTAAGGAAGTAGATTGCCCCATCTTCCTTCCGAGGAGTGGCTGGTGGATTTGAACCGCCAGCCTTTTGGTTAGCAGTCAAGTGCCTTAGGCACTATGCTACTAGAGCTCCCTTAATAATAATAATAATAATAATAATAATAATAACTGATTTGAAATTGGAGTCCCTGAGTGGTACGAATGGTTAATGTGCTAAACTGCTAACCAAAAAGTTGGAGGTTCAAGTTCACTCAGAAGGAAGGCCTGGCCATCTACTTCCAAAAATCAGTTATTAAAAACCTACAGAAAAAAGTCAAAGCAAGGTTTCTTTATGGAACGCATGGCATCAGAATTAACTCAACAGCAACACCAAATTAGAAACCACAGAAGGAAATTTTGGGTTTTCATTTGTTTGTGAGTTGGTTGTTTCCTGAATTAAATCATAATCATATTTTTAAGCAAGAGTATTTGTTAAATATTATATTATTTTAGGCAATTTTTAAGCATATCATGTTACATTCTGGTGCCTTCAAATGCTTTTTTAAGTATTAATTGTCTTCTGCCCAAACCAAAAACCAAACCCACTGCCATCAAATTGATTCTGACTCATAGCAACCCCCTTTGGACTTCTGCGGTGGTAAATCTTTACAGAAGTAGATTGCTCCATCTTCCTCCGGCAGAGTGGCTGATGGGATTGAACTGCCAACCTTCTGTTTAGCAGTCAAATGCCTTAGACACCGCACCACCAGAGCTCCTTGCATTGTCTTCTAGTCAGGGTAAAAAAGTATTATACGTAGATATACACAGATAGATAGAGATATAAATCACGGTCTTTATCAAGAGTCCCGTAAGGTGAGTTTAGTGAAAATAAACTCTATGTTTAGGACAACATATTTTTACTAAGTTAAATGTTCAGTTTAAAAGTTTTAGGAACATGTAATAAATTATGAGAACTTCGGGACTCAATTGAAAGATGTAATGTGGTTATATTTCTAGGTAGTTTATTGGCATGAGATAATTTGAGGGACACTAGGATTGCTTCCCCCCCGCCCCCCGCCAAATAAATCTCTTTCACTGGGGATGCCTAGAATTCCATCTTCTATTTCTTCCTGTCTGCTTTTAAGATAAGGACATGTGGCTGAGAAGATTCTAGTCTCTAATATCTAATGTTAACAAGGAGCCTGAGAGAACCGCTTACCTGGAGTGAAAGGGATCTTTAGAGGAAGGAAGCAGTACCCAAACCTGAAAAGCATTAAGATTCACTAAGGGCATATGATGCCCACCTCACCACTGTACTTGTGACAAGCACTGTTTTCTGTTATGGTAGTGGATGTCATGTTCACTTACCTATAGCATACTGCTGTAAGTCTCTAAGGATCATTTTTCAGTCTGTCTAGATTAAAAGGAGCCTTAGTGGTGCAATGGTTAAGAGTTTGGCTGCTAATTGAAAGGCTGATGGTTTGAAGCCAAGTAGTGACTCTACAAGAGAAAGATGTGGCAATCTGCTAGTGCAGTGCCTTAGGCACTTGACTGCTAACCAGAAGGCTGGTGGTTCAAACCCACCAGCCACTCCTCGGAAGGAAGGTTGGGCAATCTACTTCCATAGTGATACTGCCCCAGAAATCCAAGGAGGGGTCGTTATGAGTCAGGTCTGACTCGACGGCACCTAACAACAAGAAAAAAAAAAAAACACTATGGGGAAATTCTACTTTATCACATGGAGTCACTATGAGTTGGAGTCTACTCAATGACACCTAACAACTAGATATAAAAATGCTCTATCAGAGCATTTTTAGGTCTGAGGGATATTTATTTATTTATTTTTGATTGGGCACTTGTGGCCTTTTATGACACAAAACTCATGATATTCAAAGTTTATTTTAAAACCACTCCAACTTTTTATAGACAGGTGTCTGTTTCTTCACAGCTATTTTCAGATGAAAACAAAGGCCAGTAGTCTCCTCACTGCCATTGATGTTGGCAATCCCTGACTCCCCTACAATGCATTAAAACCACCGGTATTTCTGCCAATTGTCCTGATAATCCTTTTTCACTCTTGTATCAATGTTCTTTCAACAAAAAGAATTTTAGAATAAGGACAAAAAGTTATTTTGGAGCAACCCTTAAGAGTTACACCCTACTGAAATTCAACACCTGAAACAATTAACAGAATGATTCTAATGCATCAAATGGGGTGCCACTTGCACTTCCCGCAAATTCAGAAGGCAGATATCTCTCAGGCCTCCCATCCATCACCTCAGCAACAGAAACCCTCCAACGCACAGGTCACTCCACTGTGGCTCTGACAAGAACACATACACTCCCCATGGGTGGTCTAGCTTTTGAAAGTGTTTGGGCACCGTATTAATGTGGCCTTTAAGTAGCTGATGCTTCCATGTGTCCATAGAAAAAAAATCTTCACACCTGTTCTCTGCTTTCTAAACTACTGTACTTAAAACCTAGCAAATTCAAATGCTACACACTTTCAGATTGTTGTTGACTCCCAGATTCCAATACCCCTTCTGCCATCAGTCAAAAGCTTATGCCTTGTATTCATGTTTTCAGCTCTGCTGTCCCAGAGCCTCTCCATGCTTTGCTGCACTGCAATGATATTTAGTGTTCTGTCAGTTCCCCAGTGGCAAGGAGTTCAACCAAATGGTTTGCTTCTTAATCAGCACAAACTGCTAGCACTTAGAAACCAGACACATGATGTGCTGCTCTTGATCATAATATCGAAATGCTTTTTAAATACGTAAAATTGCCTAGTCTATTGACAAGCAGAAAGTGCTTTAAATGTTTTCTTCTAATTAATAATAATAATAATAACTATATTTCAGGAAGAATTTTATCTTGATATCTGCATATGATGTTAATTCAATTCAGATGAGACATCAGACACATTTTTCACATAACAGGTTGTTCCAAGGAGTCACAGAAAGTATTAAAATGTTTTCTTCATGACTGTAGAGAAATATTGTTTGCAACAGCTGTAACCTGAAGGTAAAAATGCCTAATTCACTCGTAGATTATTAAAAAGCAGCAGGACGTACTCAAAATGAAAGGCCCTTAGTTCTTCAAATTGAGGTGACTAGTTAAGGAGAGAAACAGCAGGACTTTTCAAGGGTTCTTTTTGAGGTCTGAGTTCTAAGAAAGTTGCAAAGGCTTCTTAAAGTTCCGGTGGTTCAGGAAAGAAGCTACCAAATTAAACTGATTGCTTTTAAAGGACGGAAAGAAGAGAGAGTAAACAGTGAATTATTCACAAGGACCCCATTAATGAAAAGTGTGTGTGTATGTGTGTGTTTAACTAAATAGCTGACTTTCAGGAAACACAAATAGGTAGGTCAACTCCAAAAAATATCGAAAATGAAGGGAAAGTGGACATAAAAGCCTATTTTAGATACCTACCCACTAATGCTTGAACTTCTCAGTACCCAAATGAGCTCACCTCCTATTTTGTGATACTACATGCGTTTCACATTCTACCTCTTGTTCCCAGAGATGTCCTTTCTTCCTCTTTGTTCTGTCTGGCCTCTGTTTTGCTTGTTCTTCTCTTCCCTGTAACCTCGACCATTCTTCAACAGACTCTTGTTCTGTGTGTACCATGACCTTGCCCATGTTCTTTCAGGTCAGAGCTCCTTGAACTTCTCCCTGACCCTGACTCTTGTTCCATTTCATTTTGTCCCAGAGCTGCTCACCAGAGAGCTTCCTGGCAGGCTTCTCTGAGGACTGGGGACAGTGTCAGCATGGCTAAACAGCCTGATCAGTGCACATAAGCCCCTTATTGACAGTGTCTTCCCAGAGGTGGAAAGCGTGAGTCAATTTTGAACTTGAAAATTTTGCATGGTTTCTAAATGTCCTGAATGTATTCTCCTGTTTCATGTGATTATCACTTTGCAGCATGCTGCTGGCTACCTAAATCCCATGCAAATCGCATGGAAGATGTAGGGTCGGTAAAAAACACTCTCCCACATGTACAATTAGCATCAAGCATTATTCCCTACAGATCTAGCTCTAAGAAATAAAAAAGGGGGTTTCTTATTATTTTAATATTAATAGCAATGATTAAGCATTAATTTAGCCTAAATCATCTGCAAAGGAAATCTGTGATGCTTGCTTGTTAGTTGAGCAGAGTGCATGATAATATTCTGTTGTATGCTATGTGGCATACTCAGTTGCTAGGTTACCTAGAGCATCAGAAATTCAGGGAACAATGTACTTATATCTTTTTCAATTTTGAAAAATAAAATAGGTATTGACATAAAATACAGTGTGGCACTGAAGTAATTTTGTAGTGGCGAGATCAGAGGAAGGGGGCCTTTCATCTCAGTGACAGCAGTTTACTCCTCGTTGTGACTTACTGAGGGTGGAGGCAGGACAGCACAACAGGATGTCAGTCTCTGGCAGAATACTTGTGGTCCTGTACCCCAGCAACTGTTTTTGGAGTCAGGCTCCCCAAAGCCATCCAGCAGCTGCTGTTCTGAGCTGTGTCAACTGGTCCTACAGAAACCCATGACAGGTCCAGTGATGTATGGGCCTGCAAAGGAACAGCCAAGCCTTTCATGTTAAGAACAAATATGACAGATCTGGCTAAGCTCTTCATTCAACCGAGGCCATTCAGGGAGGTTTTTTTTTTCCCCCAATGATGATTATTATTATCACCTTCCTACTCAGATGTCATAATTTACAGTCAAGTATTGTGTGACCCACATGATTGATGCCACTTGGACATGAATTGGTAGGGTTAATAATGGTCCTTCAGTGGGGCCCAGCATGGGAGGAAGCGCTCTCAGAAAGGCCTTCACTTTGATATTGTGCTCAAGACAAGAAGGTGGGTTTCTGAGAGTCAACACTCCATCATGCTCCACTTCTGAAAGGATCCCCTGGGCCTTTGGAAAACTAGGGATGAGGAGACCTCATGGTTCTTTTTCTTTTTCCTCTCCAGAAAGTACTTTTGATTTTGTCTAACTTTCAAGAGTGGATGTTACTGTAGAAGCTCCATTAAGGTGTATAGACAATTCTCTGATGGAACAAGGGTAGCTTTGAAGGATATATATCAAAACTCCAGATAAGAAATCTATATCATTCCTGGTAACATTACTCATATGAACCCAAACAGGTGTGAGGTGTTCAGTGTTCTTTAATCTGTTCCTTGTGGCATTACATCAAATGCCAATAATCGGTCATTGTGCTAAGCACTGAGAGGGGGTCAACAATGATTAAGGTAATGTTCTTATCTTTAAGGTGCTTAAAACCGGTTGCAAAAGATGTAAGAAAGTTAAAAAAAGAAAAGGCAGGATAAGAGAGATTAACATTCATTTTGTACCAATGTGGTTAGTCCTTCAGTGGAATTTTGCAAAACTTGGGGAGAATAAATCTTTTTAGATTTATTTTAAGTATCTTGCCCAAGATCACACATTGAGTAGAGAACCAGTATTCTAATCCAAATGTCTCTGACTCCAGGGTCTTTGCTCTTTCCTCTGCTCTACATCCCAATATAGAGATAACAGTATGTTCTGGGAGCTCTGGTGACATAGTGCCTAAGGCATTTGACTGCTAACCAGCAGTTCAAATGCACCAGCTACTGCCTCAGAAATCCAAAGAGGTTCACTATGAGTTGGATCTGAATCGATGGCACTGAGTTTGGTTTTTGGTAATACAAAATTCTAATCTAATATTGAGATGGATTGTCACAGTGACTGCAATGATCAGCTGAAGCATAGCAAGAACTGTGAGTATGACACAGGACCAGTGTATGGCACATAAGGTTGCTAGGAGTTGGAGCCAATTCACTGGCATCTAGCAACAACAATACAAAGTTCTACAAAAACTAGGGAAAGGAAAGATGTCTTCTAGATGAGGCAAGAAGAGAAGTCTTTGAGAAATAGACAGCGAAAATGTAGATCTTGAATGATGAACAGATATCAAGGAACTTATCCAATGCCACAAAAATCATGTTGTGAGCTATTTTTCTATTTAGAAAATCACTGTCCCTTTGTTTTCAGCACCATCAAAAAAGGAGAACTACTCTTTAAAATGATTAAACTTGAACAGGTTGCACCACTAAGTAGCAAAATTCATTTTTCTCAAACACAGCAGTTCACCTGTCCCTCTGAAACACATTATTAAGCCATCACCATATAAGCATAATTCATCTTGAATTTTCTTCTTAACTTTATACCTACATCCAGTGATACTTTTCCTCCAAAGGCCCTAAAGTACCTTAAAAACAGATGATATTATTACTATTTTACTGGCAATGACACTAAATTGCATCCACTGTGTCTAACACACCCTGTTCCTGGAACTATCAAGATGTACTGGTGATAAACATTATTTTTTATGAACAGAAAAAAACACAAGCACAGTGACTCTTTCCTAGTAATGAAATAAGGTTGCATTTATTTATAAGTATAAATAAATATAAGTATGTCCCATAAATAATGAATAAAATCAACTCTGACAACACATCAACATCCTCAAAAATGACTGAACTGAGGGTTCTACTACTTTCAATTCTGAGTCTATTAATCTTGTTGACTTTCAATAGCCCTCCATACCCAATATAGGCAAATTCTTTAGCCTACCATGCAGGATCCCTCCACAATTTGACCCTAAACTGGAACTACATGCCCAAATATTTTTCCCCATGTGAAGCTGCTTTTCACTTGGGGACAGCTCTATTTTAAGGCCAGGCATGAGACAGGTGGATGCAGAGCTTGGGCTGCTTTCACTTGGGAGTGGCTCTATTCTAAGGCCAGGGGCTGAGGTAGGCAGGCATAGAGGGGTTAGGAACAACAAAGGGAGGTGAACTCGTCTTTCAGCTTGCCCTCCTGTGGTGGCTTACATGTTGCTATGAGGCTGGAGGCTATGCCACGGGTATTGCAAAATGCCAGCAGGGTTACCCATGGTTGACAGGTTTCAGCGGAGCTTCCAGGCTAAGACAGACTCAGAAGAAGGAAAAGGCCATCCACTTCTCCAACAATTGGTCACTGAAAATATTATGAATAGCAGTGAAACACTGTCTGATATATTACTGGAAAACTTTATGACTAGCACTGAGACATTGTCCAATATAGGCCCAGAAGGTGAGCCCATCAGGTCAGAAGGCACTCAAAATTTGACTGTGGAAGAGCTGACTCCTCAGAGTAGAGATGACCTTAATGATATGGATAGAGTAAAACTTTTGGGACATCCATTGGCTGATGTGGCAAGACTCAAAATGAGTAGAAACAGCTACAAACATTCATTAGTAATTGGAATATGGAATGCATGAAGTATGAATCTAGGAAAACTGTAAGTTGTCAAAAATGAAATAGAATGCAGAAAGATCAATATCCCAGGCATTGTTGTTGTTGCTATTGTTGTTTTCCATCGAGTCAGACCTGACTCATAGAGACCCCTCCTCAGGTTTCTGAGGCAGTATCACTATGGAAGTAGATTGCCCAATCTTCTTTCCAAGGAGTGGCTGGTGGATTTGAACTGCAAGCCTTCTGGTTAGCAGTCAAGTGCCTTAGGCACTATGCTACCAGAGCTCAGGCATTAGTGAACTGAAATGGACTGGTTTTGGCCATTTTGAATCAGGCAACTATATGATCTACTATGCCAGGTATGAAAAATTGAAGAGGAATTCATCATCACAAAGAATGTTTAAACATCTGTCCTGAAGTACAACGCTGTCAGTGATAGGATAATATCATATGCCTACAAGTAAGACCAGTTAATACTACTATTATTCAAATCTATGCACCAACAACCAAAGCCAAAGATAAGAAATGAGTTTATTTTTATCAACTTCTGCAGTCTGAAATTGACCAAATATGCAATCAAGATGTGCTGATTATCACTGGTGACTGGAATGCAAAAGTTGGAAACAAAGAAGAGTTACCAGCAGTTGGAAAATATGGCCTTAGTGATAGAAATAACACTGGAGATCACATGATAGAATTTTGCAAAACCAACAACTTATTCGTTGCAAATACCTTTTTCTAACAATGTAAATGACAGCTTATACAAGTGGACTTCACCAGGTGGAATACATAGGAAACAATTTACGACCTCTGTGGCAAGAGGCAATGGACAAGTTCAATATCTTCAGCCAAAACAAGAAAGTTTAAGACAATTAAAAGAAGTCCACAAGAGCCAAAATATGACCTTGATTATATTCCTCTTGAATTTAGAAACCATCTAAAGATTTGATACCAGTGACTGAAAACCAGAGGAATTGTGGGATGACATCAAGAACATCATCCATGAAGAAAGCAAAGGGTCATTAAAAAGACAAGAAAGGAAGAAAAGACCAAAATGGATGTCAGAAGAGACTTTGAAACTTGCCCTTGAATGGAAAGCAGCTAAAGAAAATGGAAGAAATGATAAGATAAAATAGCTGAACAGAAGTTTTCAAAGAGCAGCTTGAGAAGACAAAGCTAATTACAATAATGAGATGTGCCAAGACCTGGAGTTAGAAAACCAAAAGAGGAGAACATGCTCAGCATTTCTCAAGCTGAAAAAACTGAAGAAAAAAAAATTAAGCCTCCAGTGGCAATATTGAAAGACTATACGGGCAAAATATTGAATGATGCAGGAAACATCAAAAGAAGATGGAAGGAATACACAGAGTCACTGTACCAAGAAAAATTTGTTGATGTTCTCCCATTTCAGGAAGTGTCATATGATCAGGAATGAACAGCAATGAAGAAAGAAGTTGAAGCTGCACTGAAGGAATCGGTGAAAAACAAGGCTCCAGGAATTGATGCAATACACATTAAGATGTTTCAACAAACAAATGCCCTTCTGGGGCACTCACTCAGCTATGCCAAGAGATTTGGAAGACGCCAACTGACTGGAAGAGATCCATATTTATACCCATTCTGAGGAAAGGTGATCCCATAGAATGTGGAAATTATCGAACAATAGCATTAATATTACATGCAAGTAAAATCTTTCTGAAAATAATTTAAAAATAGTTGCAGCAGTATATTGACAGAGAGCTTCCAGAAATGCAAGCTGGATTCAGAAGAAGACATGGAATGAGAATTATCATTGCTGATATCAGATGGATCTTAGCTGAAACCAAAGAATACCAGAAAGATGTTTACTTATGTTTTATTGAGTATGCAAAAGCATTTGATTGTGTGGATCATAACAAATTACGGATAACATTGAAAAGAATGAGAATTCTGGAACACTTGACTGTACTCAGGAGGAACCTGTGCATAGATCAGGAGGCTTTCATTCGAACAGAACAAGGGGATACTGCATGGTTTAAAATCAAGAACAGAGTGTGTCAAGGTTATATACTTTCACCATACTTATTCAATTTGTATGCTGAGCAAATAACCCAAAAACCTGGATTATATGAAGAAGAATGTGGCATCAGGATTGAAGGAAGATTCATTAACAACCCGTGATAACCAGATGGGACAACTTTGCTTGCTAAAAGTGAGGATGACTTGAAGCACTTCAATTACACCTCAATATGAAGAAAACAAAAATCCTCACAACTGATCCAATAAACTGCTTCACAATAAATGGAGAAAAGATTGACGTTGTCGAGGACTTCGTATTACTTGGTTCTACAATCAACACCAATGCAAGCAGCAGTCAAGACATCAGATGAGGTATGGCACTGGGCAAATCTGCTGCAAAAGACCTCTTTCAAGTGCTGAAGAGCAAAGATGTCTCCTGGAAGACTAAGGTGCACCTAAGCCAAGCCATGATATTTTCAATCTCCTCATATGCATGTGAGAGCTGGACAGTGAAGAAGGAAGACTGAAGAAAAGTTGATGCTTTTGAGTTGTGATGTTGGAGAAGAATGCCAAGAGTACCATGGTCCACTAAAAGGACTAACAAATCTGCCCTGGAAGAACTGCGGCTAGAATGCTCCCTGGAAGCAAGAATGGCCAGACTTTGTCTCACCTACTTTGGTCATATTGTCAGAAGGGACCATTCCCTAGAGAAGAATATCATGCTTGGTGAAGTGAAGTGTCAACAAGGAAGGGGAAGGCCCTCAACGAGATGGATTGACACAGTGGCTGCAATGAGGGGCTCAGGTATAACAAGTATCATGAGGCTGGCACAGAACTGGGCAGTGTTTTGTTCTGCTGTGCAAAGGGTCACTATTAGTCAGACACAATTCTATAGCACCTAACAACAACAACATGTGAGTCTGGCTTAGTTGGTGTGGTAGTTAAGTTTGTGTGTCAACTTGGCTGGGCCTGGTTGAGTGGCTGGGCAGCTGGAAGTAGTATTCCCCATGATGAGACTGGTAATCAACTCTGTGGCAGAATCTACTATGAGCAGCTGAATAGCTGCCTTAGGGATATGGTCTGTTTCCTACATATAAAGAGAAGCCTTGGGAAACAGTCTCTTGCTTAAGGTAAGGATGAACTCTGCATGTAGCCACGCCATTGTTCATCAGCCTGCCATGCTCTGCTGACCTTGGGACTTTCAATGGACTTGGATTAATGGCCTGCTGTGTGGTTTGGTAACATCAGGACTGTGCCATTTTGTTTGTCGATCTCGGCTTATTAGCCTCAACAGCCAGTGCCTGAGTAAGGAGGTGTCTCTAGCTTCAGTGAGCCAGAAGAAGGAGGCAGAGCTGAAGCCCAAGGTCGAGGAGCTTTCATCCAGCCCCTAGAGCCTGACCCTTTGAACTCAGACTTCTAGCCTCCCAAACTGTAAAAGAATAAACTCCTGTTTGTTCAAGCTATCCCATTTGTGGTATATTCCTGTCAGAGCAGTACTAGGTAACCAGAACAGTTGGACACAAAAAGTGAAGCAGGAACTATTATGTTCTGACAGTCAATAGTTACAGACCGCCAGGTGTCATTGCACCTCACATACAATGATGCTGCTCTGCTGGTTCACCTTATTGTCCTTCTACAAGGCACTCATGTTGTCTGGGTTGGAGGTGGTGAGAAATGAATGTGAATTCCAATTTGTTCTCATGGGTTCCATTTTTGCTTCACTCTCTACCCCTTTATTATTAAGCTTCTCTTCCAAACTGCTGGTCCTGCTGACCTTCAGGCCCATCTCTGGAAGCAGAGGCAGCCTTCTATTGACTCCTTGCCCAGTTTCTACATTTATGTGTCACCTAATTCCTATAATAACCCCCTTATTGTAGATCACTCATAGTATGTCTCCTTCCCAGATCAAATCTTCACAAATACACTAACCTATGTACAGTAACCATCTTTATATTCCACTCCTCCTTTTGCACACCATACTGCAAAGCAAGTTTACTTTTCTCATCCTGTTTCATTCTATTCTTTCCCCTGAGAAAGCCAATCCTTGCTTCTCTACTTTTGAATTAATAGTATCAGCCAACACCTACATAGAATTTACTGTTGCTGTTGTTTGCTGTCGAGTCGGCCCTGACTCATAGCGACCTCTCCTTGGGTTTCCGAGGCAGTATCACTACGGAAGTAGGATTGCCCAACCTTCCTTCCGAGAACTTACTATGTACTAGGAATTCTGCTAAGTGTTTTATGTATTAATTTATTTAATCCTCACAGTAATCCTATGAAGTAGATACTATTGTTAATTTTTAAATGAGGCCAGTGAGGCTCAGAAAATTAATTAACTTGCCCAAAGTCTCATGGCCAGCAAGTCATAGCGTAAGGATTTAACTATAGTCAGTCTGGAATCCTTGTTTTCAGTCTTCCACTTTGCCTCTTATTTTTAATAGAGTATATATATCTCAGAGGTTTAACAACAACAAATATATAAGGCATACTGTGCTAACAGAAGACCCCCTATCTCGGAGGTTTAACACAATAAAGGTTTTTTCTGACTCATGCAAAGTCAAATGTGAGTCAAGCACCCTCCTCCCCATCTGAAATCTGATCCCCAAGTTTGCTGCTGCAGAGGATGAAAAGGCCACAGGATTTTGCAAGAAAATTATAAGGGACAGGCCTATAAATGCTTTATATAACTTTCACCCACATCTCATTGGCCACAACTGAGTTACATGGACTCATTCTAACAATGACTCTGCAAAATGTGTAGCAGTGCGTGAATGAATATTTGCCAAGAGCTGGCAGTCTCTACCACACTCTTCCTTCAGAATTCATCTTCCTCCATCAAAAACCCTCTAGGCAGAAGAAATCTCTCTTTCAAGATCCAAAGCATGATGTTTGCATATCTTTTTTATCATAGTTATCATCACTTCAAGGTTGGGTGGCACAAATGGTTTGTGCTAACCTAAAGGTTGGCAGTTCAAACCCATCAAGCAGTGCTACAGAGAAAAGATTTGGTAATCTGCTTCCATAAATATTGTCGTTAGGTGCTTTTGAAATGGTTCTAACTCACAGCAACCCTATGTACTACAGATCAAAACACTGCCTGGTCTTCCATCTCTGCACAATCATTTTTATGTTTGAGCCCATTATTACAACCACTGTGTCAATCCATCTTGTTGAGGGTCTTCCTCTTTTTCATTGACCTTCTACTTTACCAAGCATAATGTCCTTCTCCTAGAACTCATCCTTCCTGATAACACATGAGACAAAGTCTAGCCATCCTCACTTTCTAAAGAGCACTCTGGCTGCATTACTTCCAAGACAGATTTGTTCATTCTTCTGGCAATTCATGGTGTATTCTTCTAGCAATGCATGTTATATTTAGTATTCTTCACCAACATCATAATTCAAAGGCATCATCTTCTTCAGTCATCCTTATTCATTGTCCAGTTTTCACATGAATATATGGCAATTGAAAATACTATGGTTTAGGCCTCAAGGTGAAATCTTTGCTTTTTAACACTTTAAGGAAGTCTTTTGCAGCATATTTGCCCAATACAATATGTCATTTGATTTCTGGACTGCTGCTTCCATGACAACTTCAAAATTTTCTCCGTTTATTATGATGTTGCTTATTGGTCCAGTTGTAAGGATTTTTCTTTTATTTTTTGTTGAGGTATAATACATATTGAAGGCTGTAGTCTTTGATTTTCATCAGTAAGTGCTTCAAGTCCTCTTCACTTTCAGCAAGTTCAATGCATCAATCTGTTATTTAGGTGAGATGTTCAGGTGGGATGTTCTCAAGGTTGTACCTTTCCTCTCATGAAACTGTTTTTTCTTCAACTTTAACTTAAACTTGTGTATGAGCAACTGTTCCACAGTTGGCCCCTGGCTTTGTTCTGACTAATGATATTGGGCTTCTCTATTGTCTTTCCACAGATGTCTACTTGATTCCTGTGTATTTCATCTAGTGAGGTCCACATGCATAGATGATATTTATGTTTTTGAAAAAAAATATTTGCAGTGAATATGCCATTGGTCTTGCAAAATTCTATCATGTGATCTCAGATGATCTTAGTGAACATTTCTATCACCAAGGCCATATGCTTAAGGCATTTGACTGCTAACCAGAAGGCTAGCAGTTCAAACCCACTAGCCACTCCTCAGAAGGAAGATTGGGCAATCTACTTCCGTAGTGATACCACCTTGGAAACGCAAGAGAGGGGTCACTATGAGTTGGAACTGACTCAATGACAATGAGTTTGGTTTTGGGTTGCATCCTTCTTCTTTGTTTCTAACTTTCACATTCCAATCACCAGCAATTATCAGTGCATCTTAATTACGTGCTTGATCAATTTCAGACTGCAGAAATAGGTAGGAAAAAAAAACTTCCATTTCTTCATTTCTGATATTTGTGGTTGGTGCATAAATTTGAATAATAGCTGTATTAACTGATCTTCCTTATAGGTATATTATATTATGCTGTCACTGATAGTGTTGTACTTCAAGATAGATTACGAAATGTTCTTTTTGACAATGATTGTGACATTGTTCCTTTTTAATTATCATTCCCAGCATAGCAGACCATATAATTATCTAATTCAAAATGGCCAATACCAGTCCATTTCAGTTCACTAATGCCTAAGATAGAGATCTTCAAGCGTTCCATTTCATTTTTTACAACTTCCAGTTTTCCTAGATTTCTTTATACTTTCTATGTTGCCATTATTAGTGGATGTTTCCAGCTGTTTCTTGTCATTTTGAATCATGCCACATTAGGAAATGAAAGATCCTGAAAGCTTACTCCTCCCACGTCATTAAGACGGACTCTACTTTGAAGAGGCAGCTATTCTCACCCATATTTTGAGATGAGCCTTCCAATCCAGGGAACCCCTCTTCCCTCACTCTACCAGACAAGATTTCATTCAAGGAAACTCTATGAACCATTTTTACTCTGTGATACATGGGGTTGCCTTGAGTGGGAACCAACTCAATGGCAACCAGTTTGGTTTTGTTTGGGTTTTATTAATCATGTTTCTAAAAAGCATTATTTAACTATTTCTTATCAAAGTAATAGAAGAAAGGAGCCTCCCCATTTTTAAGTCAATTGATTCTGCAGCCTTAGAATGAAAAAACAGTAGTCTCTTGTCTCAAACTTTCTAGAACTCTCCTCTTTCTGCTGCATTCTAGACTATTCGAGCTGTAGTCTTGACACTCAGTTGTCTTGCCTCTGCTTCTCTCCTGTGTTTAATCCTGTGTCGTAGCTCCCATGTCTTTATCTATCTTATTAACTCCTTCATTTTGGTACAGTTTAAGTCTCAAGTGACATCTATAAAAAGGGTGTACTGGAAACAGATATTCTGAGATTTTGTATGCAAAAGAATTCATTCAACTGTGCATTTATAGTTTGGAAGAACAGGATTCTAAGCTACTATTGTTGCTAGTTGCTACTAAGAAGTTGGATGTCATTATGGTCCTTAATGGATTTGAGCTATTTTTCCTCTCAAGATTTTTTAATCTTGTTTATATCCCTGTTGTCCTAAAATTTCCCAGCAAAGTGTCTCATGGTGGATCATTTTTCAGCCATCACTCTGAGTACTCAGTGGGCTCTTGCACTGTGTAAATGTATGTCCTTTAGTTCTGGGGAATGTTCTTAAATAATTTCTTTCTCCAATTTTTTTTTTTTTGTTGTTGTTGTTGTTCCTATTCTGGAAATTTTATGAACACATATTGACCTTTCTATATTAATTTTCTAACTTTCTTACCTTCTCTCTTCTTTTAACCATTTCTTTGTCTTTTTCTTTCACTTTCTAGAAAATGGTCTTAACTTTGAAACTTTTTAACATTTTATTATTACTATTATTTTGGCTAAGTTCACTTGACTGCTAACCAGAAGGCTGGCAGTTCAAACCCACCAGCCGCTCATTGGAAGGAAGTTTGAGCAATCTACTTCCGTAGTGATACTGCCTCAGAAACCCAAGGAGGGGTCGCTATGAGTCGGGTCCAACTCGACAGCACATAACAAGAACAACAACAATGTGTAATTTCCAAGAGCTCTTTTCTTGTTTTCTGAGTGTTCTTTTTTTAGGGCATATTGTTTTTGTGTGACAGATATGATATCTTTTCTTAGCTCTCTAAGTATTTTATTAATGGCTTTGGGGGTTGATATTTCTTCTCTTTCTTGCATTGTCTGTGATTCCTCCAAGTCTTTTTTGTTTTGATCTCTACCTTTTGTTTTATTTTCTTTGAAGGCTTCCTTCAGATATCTAGTAAATTTTTGCCCATTCACGTTTAAGAGGGAAGTACTAAAAAGCTCATTGAGTACTGTGTTTGGAGGTAGAATTTGTCAACTGGTAAGTTTCACTGCTGGATAAAGACATAGCCCTTCAAATAAATGGCCTCAAAGCATTAGTTTGCTCTCTGTAGGTAGACCTAGACAGAGAGTCTATGATAGTACAATACCTCCAGAGAAAATTCTCAAATCTCCTGCCTAGGAAATAGAACCCTGACTCAAGTCTTCTCAGAGCTAAGCAGCTCAAGAAGGTCACAATGTTTTATCATTGAGTATGAAAATTTTCATTTAGTGATTCTGTTTCCAATATAGTATCTTCTCCACCACCATTCACTTTAGGCCCTCAAGTCAATTTTTCACAAAATAAAATCCCTGCTTCTTATTTCCATAGAAAAGAGGAAGAGAACCAAGGAGCTCTAGTTTCTTATAAAAATTTCCAACCATCCCCTAACCCCCACCACTTTCAACTCTGTTCCTTATTCCTGTCTTGAGTGATATTAAATATTTTTGATTTCTAAGACTTTCTGGAGCCTTGTAGAAAAAATTGACCTGTGTCTCATTATCATTACTCTCTGTTGTTCTTAGGTGCCATCAAGTCATTTCCAACTCATAGCAATCCCATGCACAGCAGAACGAAACACTGCCCAATCCCACACCAGCTCCATGATCCCTGCTATACTTGAGCCCATCATCGCAGCCACCATGTCAATCCATCTTGTTGATGGCCTCCCCCTCTTTTGTCTACCCTCCACCCTACCAAGCATGACATCCTTCTCCAGGGAATGGTCCCTTCTGACAACATGACCAAAACAGGTGAGATGAAGTCTGGCCATTCTTGCTTCCAAGGAGCATTTCTGGTGCACTTCCTCCAGGACAGATCTGTTAGTTCTTTTAGCAGTCCATGGTACTTTCAGCATTCTTTGCCAGCACCACAACTCAAAAGCATCAACTCTTCTTCGGTCTTCCTTATTCATTGTCCAGCTCTCACATGCATAAGAGGCTTGTGTCAGGCGCACCTTAGTCCTCAAGGAGACATCCTTGCTCCTCAGCACTTGAAACAGTTCCTTCGTGGTTGACCTTCCCAGTGATACTCGTCATCTAATGTCCTGACTGCTGCTTCCATTGGCATTGATTGTAGAACCAAGCAAAGTGAATTCTTTGACAACTTCAATCTTCTCTCCATTTATTGTGATGCTGCTCATTGGTCCAGTTGTGAGGATTTTTGTTTTCTTTATATTGAGACGTAACCCATACTGCAGACGGTATTCTTCAACTTTCATCAGTAAGTGCCTCAAGTCATCCTCACTTTCAGCAAGTAAAATTGTATCATCAACGTACCTCAGGTTGTTAATGATTCTTCCTCCAATCCTGACGCCACGTTTTTCTTCATATAGTCCAGTTTCTCAGATCATTTGCTCAGCATATAGATTGAACAAGTGTGGGGAAAGGATACAACCCTAATGCACTCACATCTTGATTTTGAACATGTAGTGTCCCCTTGTTCCATTTGAATGACAGCCTCCTGGTCAAGGTACAGGTTTCTCATGAGTACAATCAAGAGTTCAGGAATTCCCATTCTTCTCAATGTTATCCATAATTTGCCATGATCCACAAAATCAAATGCCTTTGCCTAGTCAATAAAACACAAGTAAACATCTTCCTGGTATTCTTTGCCTTGAGCCAAGATCCATCTGACAACAGCTTTGATATCCCTTGTTCCACGTACTCTTCTGAATCCAGCTTGCACCTCTGGAAGTTCTCTGTCAATATACTGATGCAAACATTTTTGAATTATCTTCAGTAAGATCTTACTTGTGTGCGATATTAATGATATTGTTCGATAATTTCCACATTGTGTGGGATCACCTTTCTTTGGAATGGTTACAAATATGGATCTCTTCCAGTCAGTTGGCCAGGGAGCTGCCTTCCAAATCTCTTGGGATAACCAAGTGAGTGCCTCCAATGGGGCATCCATTTGTTGTTGAATTATTCTCTGTAGGCACTTAGAAACAGTTTATCCAAATCTTCTAACTTTTCTTTCCATTTCTGTCTTTTGTATTCTATCCCATTTTGATCATGCTTATCAATTCATATCTATTTAACTCCTTTTCTGTCATTGTAGTGGCATTTCAGAATGGTCAAAGTAAACATATGTATTCTACCCACTAAGTTTAACCCACTCATGTTTTGTCCCTGGGTAAACCTTGTTTATGCCAATAGAGTATAAACTCCTTAAAGGTAGGTGCATTTACTTATTCTGCCTTCTATTTCCCACATGGTCTTGCTCATAACAGGCTTTCAACAAATTTCTACTTTGTTGAAGAATTGAAAAAACACCTCAAAAGTCATCTAGAGGTTCACAAAACCTATTTCCCTTCAAGGTTTCAAAAAAAAACAACGTTGTTGCCAATTTTTGGAACTATGTAGACTAGTCTTTATCTCTCTTCACCTCATTGTTTACATTTTTTCATTGACTAGATATGTGCTTTTTATTCAACTCTTCTACTACTGCTTTTTGACTAAACACCCAAAACAGCATAATTTACAGTGAAACGGGAGACAAAACATTCTGATTATTTCAAAACATTAAAGACAAAGCCAGCCAGAATTTCAAGGTAAGTAGAATTCTATACTGTGACAGAAAAATGTAGTCCTTTCCACGATGGGTTTCACTCTCAACTTTTACACTTCTCTTGGCACCCTCCTGTTGTAATTGGAATGTTCCTGCCATCAAAAATACTTAGAAGATAGACTTCCAATTTCTCAGTGATGTTTTTAACAATGAAATGAATACTGACTGCTTATATGTCTAGAAATGAGATAGTGCACACAAAATAAAAGATGACGATTTAAAAGACAAAGCATAAATCCACATCTTCTTTTTCGGTGACACATACAAACATTATTTTTAAATCATCAACATTTTCTTCTTTACAGTTTCTGTGTGTATGTAGATAGATAGATAGATCTTTTTAAATTGCCCTTTCCCCATTAGGGCATTATTTTAAGCTGAGATTTTTCAAATATGTTTTTTTAACAGCTGCTATCTTGTTTTATGTAATTTAATTGAAGTTTTAAGTTCTGTACTTGCACCCCATGGAGTAATAACTACAAAGGGTACAATTTTATTAATTGCAGAAATAAATTTGAAAGCAATGTCCTAAATATGTCCTAGACAAATAGGTTTTTGATGGACTTCTATAAAACTTATGGATAGAAATATGTTTGTGCCTGCATAATCTTAAAAAAAATATGAATCTTTTTCTATAATAGCAACAGACAGAATGGTAAAATAAAAACTCTAAAGAACTTTTAAATAAGAAAAAAAAATACTATATTCTTGAACTACTTAAGTTATAAAGTGTTCTTAAAAGGAGAATTTCACTATAATGTCATTGTCCAAAATCACTGAGTAAATACTGTATGCCAGATACTATGCTAGGCATTAAAGAAGTAATAAATTACAAAAATAAAGTCATTTGCCTTCACCAAAACTGAAAAACCTACTGCCATCAAGTTAATTCCAACTCATAGCATTTCTATAGGACAGAATAGAACTACCCTATAGGGTTTCCAAGGCTATAAATCTTTACAAAAGCATCTTTCTCCCACAGAGAAGCTGGTGAGTTCAAACTTCCAAGCTTTTGGTTAACAGTCGAATGTTTTAACCACTGTACCACTAGGGCTCTTGTTTGCCTTCAAAGAGTTTGCAATCAAGAAAAAGACACATAAATAGTTGCAAAACAATGTGAAAACTGCTGGAGCATGTCTAGGTATAAGAGTATACAGAAACAGAAAAAAGAGAACACTTGAGACTTTCAAGATAGTTAGGCATTATGCAGATATATAAAAGCTGTGGTGGGTATCCAAAAAGGAGGACACAAGTATGTAGAGCCCAGAGCAAGGAAGCATTCAGCATGGCTAGGGAGCAATGAGTCTAGCAAGGGACTGGAGCAAGGAAAAGATCTAGAAATATAGGCAAGGAATGGACAATAAAGGACCTTATATTCCATGCTGAGAAATTTGGACAACTAACAAAAACAGTTGCTATTGAATCTATTCTGTCTTAATAGCAACCCTATGTGTGTCAGTATTTAATTGTCCTCCATAAGGTTTTCAATAGCTGATATTCTGGAAGTAGATCACCAGGCCTTTCTTCTGAGGTAACCCCATGTGGACTCAAACCACCAATCTTTTGGTTAGCAACTGAGTGTTTTCATCATATGCACCAGCCAGATACTCCACTTGGACATTCCAAACCAAAGCCAAATTCACTGCCATCAAGTTGAATCTGATTCATACCTACGCTCATAGGCTGTAAATCTTTACAGATGCAGACTGCCTTATCTTTCTTTAAAGGAGAGGCTGGTGGGTTCAAACCACCCACATATGGTTATCAACCAAATGCCTTAACCTCTACAGCTCCAGAGCTTTTTACTTGGGCCTAAGGCAATGGAAAATACTTAAGAGAATTTTACATAATGGAGTAATAAAATCAAATGCGAATTTTAGAAAAGTCACAGTGATCTGAAGGGTGAACTGTACGGCACCAAGAGTGGAGATAGAGAGGCTGTTATACTCTCCAAGAGAGAAGTGATAAGGACTTGAACTGAGGCAGTGGCAGAGGGGGTACAGGACAAATTTAGACTATATTTAGAAAAGGGAATTTACAGAAATTGGTGACTGATTAGATGAAAGGCATGAAGACAAAGAAGTTGAAGATGACCATGACAGTTCTGTCTTGGTACTTGTATAGATGATAGTGGTTCCATGCACTGAGATAGGAAATAAAGAGAGAAGGATTTTGGTTTCAGACGTGTTCTCTTTAATATGCTAATGTCATACCCATACAGAGATTGCAATAGATAGTTAGCTTTGCATGATCTGGCCTCTATCTGCCTCTCTGAACTCATATCCTCCCACATTACCTGTGCCCTTAAAAGTGCTAAGGAAGGTGCTTAATATGAACCAAAGAATGCCTAGATGCATTTTGTCCTATCTAAATTTCTTCTATTAACATTAGTCTCTCATCAATAAAGTATTGTGTGGTGACAGTGTATTCCTCCACCTAACTGTTAATTTATCTATTTAGATTAAGAACTGTTATCATTCCCATGTGTATATGGTTGAACCTGGTAAAGTAATAATATTTTACTTAAGAAGCTAATTGTGTTTAGCGAATGTTGATGTTTTAAGAGTTTTAATCCAATCAAAACCAATTGTCATCGAGTCACTTCTGACTCGATGACAACCCCATGTGTGCAGAATAGACGAACAACACTCCATAGAGTTTTCAGAGCTTTGACCTTTCTTCCAAGGCATCTCTGGGTGAATTTGAACCAATAACCTTTTGGTTAGTAGTTGAGCACTTAACAATTTGCATCATCCAAGAAATCCTAGGAGCTTCTAATAAATATTATAAAATAGATGTTCCATTTGTTTAATATTAGAAGTATCACCAGAGGTAAAAATGTCTGAATGGCTCATCATTGATGACCATGATCATCCTGTGTGTTCATGCATCATATCATTTTCAAGGTGTTCCATGAGAATATTCCTATTCTACTCCTTTGATTTCCATGAGAAGGTATTTTCCCTAATCACTTCTGCTTTCTTCTTCATCAGGTAGAGGAAATTACCTAATTGTCGATACAGAGAAAGGTCTGAAGCTCTGTAGTGTGGCCTCTTCTTTCTTGGGAGCCATCTACCAAAGGAAGATGGCATTTTGTTCTGTTCCTCCAAGGTTTCAGTTGACCGGGACAGATCCCATCTGAGCAGGCCTGCTCCGACCCACTGTTGCCTGATGGCTGGATGAATAGGTCTTATTCTGCAGTATGAAAATAGGAATTCCATTGTTGCTCACATTATTGAGAGATTGTTTGGAAGTTCTAGCAGGGGAGCACAGTTACTGGTATACCCTTCATTTAATGATGGTCCTCCCCTATTAGGAGCTCTGGTAGCATAGTGGCTAAAGCACTTGACTGCTAACCAGACGGCTGGTGGTTCAA
>NW_006921692.1:7070977-7079163 GCF_000298275.1 Orycteropus afer afer | reverse complement strand
AAAAAAAAAAAAAAAAAAAACTGAATCAACACTGGTAATCATTAGGGTGACAGATGTCACAGCCAGATCTCCCTCACATCTTGTTGCTCACATTCTTCAACATAAATTTTACTAATGTAAAAGAGGACATTTTGGCTCTCCATTTGACTATCTTTTGTCTTATGTTTCAAATAATTCTATATTCAAGCTTGGCTTGAGTTCAAATCTTAAAAAATGTCATACTTGCTTTAGAACAAAATTAATTTCAGGAGACCAGAATTTAAAGCAGCTTGCCATAAGACAAAACTTTCTACATGACTATCTATGGTCTTTGTGATTCAGATATTGAATATATGGATAAAATAAAAGAAATGAAATAGACATCTTAATTAACTAACATAAAGTGAAACTACAGAATTCAAGAATATACACAAAATATGGCTCTTTTGCATAGTTTTATTTGAACTATTTTCCAAATAAATTAAATCTGTCAGCACTAGCATCCAAAACTGCAACTGTTATTTAAAATTTAAATACTAAAAATAGATTTTAAATGTTTACTTTCAAATACTAGTTTTACTGTGTCATGGAAAAGGAAGGAAAAAAAATCAGTTCTCCAGTCAGTTGGCTAACACTTATTTCTTCAATACATTCACCAACTGAACATTTATTAAGAGCAAAGCACTATTTATAAACACTTTATATGAAACATCATGGTTTCTACTTTCAAGGAGTGTACAATAATAAGGGGAGGTGGTACATGGGTACAAGTACCCAGTATAAAGTAGTATTTGCTAAGTCCCATAAAAAGTAATAAAAAATCACATAGATGTTTACAACAAATAGAGATCTCTTTTAGAGAAGAAAAGCTTGTACAAAATAGGTGGCAGTTTGATTGGCAATAACAGAAGAAAGCATAAAAGGATGAGAAAATATGTGGAGTTTGGAAACCACAAAGCAAAGAATTTTTGGGAGAGAAGTGAGAGATAAAACTGGAAAGGTATTTTGGGGCCAGATATGGAGTAGGACTTGAATCTTAAAGAGAGTTAAAAATGCTTGGAAAAACTGCTGTGTGGGATGAGCAGTGAGTCAGCAAGAGATGAATAAAGGAAGTGCTGAGCAGAAATGATGGCTCGGGTAAAGTGAACAAGCATGAATTTGTGGCAGACTCAATCAGTACAGCTTCCTCTTGCAGCACTCAGCAACCCAGCAAGAAAGGAATTGGAAGTTCAAGGTCAGTGGGGAATTCTGGGAATCAAGCAAAGGCACTGCTGAGTTGGCTGACCATGGAAAGCAAAATCTACAGGGAAGAAATGAAGTCAGAAAGAAGCTACAGACAAAATGAAAAAAAAAAAAACAAGGTTAAAGTTGTGATGAGAGTGAAGATCGGGTCAATATAAGGAAAGGATTTAGATTGACATTAAAAAGATACCCACTGCCATGAAGTGTGATCCAACTCATAGCGATCCCTCCTTAGGTTTCCCAGGCGATATCACTACCAAAGTAGATTGCCCAATCTTCCTTCAGAAGACTGGCTGGTAGGTTTAAACCACTAGCAGTCAAATGTCTTAGACACTAGGCCACCAGAGCTCCCAATTAAAAACATAAGAGGCAACAAATTCTGATTTGGTGATTGTGGAGATAAATGAGATCCAAGTTTGTGGTAGAGTTGGGGACCATTGGTGTCAAGGAGGTAAAGAACTGTGGGGTTACTAACATGAGATAAGTGATTGTTGTTGTTGTTAGATGCATTGAATGGCTCTGACTCATAATGATCCTATGTACAACAGAAGTAAGTGGTCCAAAAAACAAAAAATAAACCCACTCCTGTCCAGTCAGATCCGACTCACAGCGACCCCTCCTTGGGTTCCCGAGGTGTTATCACTACAGAATTAGATTGCACAACCTTCCTTCCAAAGAGTGGCTGGCTGGTGGATTTGAACTGCCAGTCTTCTGGTTAGCAGTCAAATGCCTTAGGCACTATGCCACCAGAGCTCGGCATAATGGTTGTTGTTGTTGTTGTTGTTATGTGCCGTCGAGTCAGCCCTGACTCATAGCGACCCCTCCTTGGGTTTCCGAGGCAGTATCACTACGGAAGTAGGATTGCCCAACCTTCCTTCCGAGGAGTGGCTAATGGGTTTGAACCGCCAGCCCTTTGGTGAGCAGTCAAGTGCCTTAGCCACTATGCTACCAGAGTAGACAGGTTAAATTCATTGAATAAAGGGGAAAAAACACCATGGGGCTTGCCTACCAAAGCAGCTAGGATAAAGAGAGATTGGCATGAAACAGTCAGAAAGAGGTAGAGAGATTGCTGATTTTCAACACCCAGAACAATAATCTAGAATTGGCAATGGAGAACAAAGGATGTTGTTGTTGTTATTTGCCATTGAGTCAAACCCGATTCACAGAGACCCCTCCTTGGGTTTCCAAGGCAGTATCACTAAGGAAGTAGATTGCCCAACCTTCCTTCCAAGCAGTGGCTGGTGGGTTTGAACCACCAGCCTTCTGGTTAGCAGTCAAAAGATGGTGACCCTTTTTTCTTTGCCCTCTATCTTACAGATAAAGGAAGCCTGTACTGGGAAGAATTTCATCAGAAGTAACATTATTAGTGAAAAAGCTAGATTCACTTACAGAACCAAAACACAAACCATTTGCCATCCAGTCAGTGACCTCATGTGTTACAAAGCAGAACTGCCTGATAGGGTTTTCTTGGCTATAATTTTAGAGAAGCAGATTGTTAGGTCTTTCTTCCATGGCACTGTGTGGATTCCTACCACCCATCTCTAAGTTAATAGTTGAACACAAAACGTCTGCGCAACCTATGGACCTTTGCTTAAAGAAGGGAGGCAAAAAGAACACTTGGGAGAAACAAATGGAGGGTATAGAAAAAGTCACAGAGAATAACCATAGGACTTGTTAGCACAGAAAAGCAAACACTACCTCAAGGATTCTTTAGGGTTGTTGACAAATATTCTGGTTCACAAATAAGCTTCAACTTGCTTTGGTCAATTAAATGTGTTCGAGTGATATTTGTCACTTCTCAGTAGACAATTGTGCCCAATTCACCGTGTTATCTTACCCTAAGGCAACCTAAAAGCATGTGTCATCATGGAACTTCATTCATCTGGGTCCATGTAAGACTGAAGAGCAGAGTCCACTTTCCAACTGATGTTACATATATGCATGAGTGAAAAATAACCTTTTGCTATATTGAGCCATGGACATGTGGGAGGTGTTTGCTACTCAAACCTAACCTATTCTGTTATATGACACCCAAATAATTAACCAAAACCAAAAAACAAACTCACTGCCATTGAATTGGTTTCAACTCATAGCGACCCCTCCTTGGGTTTCCAAGGCAGTATCTCTACATATGTAGATTGCCCAGTCTTCCTTCCAAGGAATGGCTAGTGGGTTTGAACCTCCAGCCTTCTAGTTAGCAGTCAAATGCCTTAGGCACTATGACACAAGAGCTTCTCCACCCAAGTAACTAGAGCTGAGAAATCTTATCAAAGTGTTATGGAATATGATACTATTTATTTTACAATAACATTTTTAAATAAAAGAATTTCATCAATATAGAAAGTAGAGTTATGATAGTTTAGGCAAAAATAATTCAAGATTATGATGCTTCAGTGTTCAGTGAAGGAGCCCTGGTGGCACTGGTTAAGCACTCAACTTCTTACTAAAGGGTCACCAGTTTGAGCCTACCAAACCCTCCATGGAAGAAAGATACAGCAGTCTGCTTCCATAAAGACTATTTGGAAACCCTATGTGGCAATTCTACTCCTTCTCTTAGGGTCATTATGTGTCAGAATTGACTTGGTGGCAATGGGTAACACTCACTAATGGTTTAGAACAGCCAGCAGCAGCACCTGCCACCTACTCTCTCTTTCCCCAGCCCCTACCCAGGCCCAACCAATTGGCATCATTAAACCTGTGCCACAGACTCCAAAATGAATATAGGTGTAGGGGATTACAGGTTACTGTTGGGGAAATGACATGATCTAAATTAGAGATAGAGGAGCAAGGAGAAAGGGAACAGTTTGTGTTGGATAATGTGCAGAAAACAGAATAGAAATTAGGAAGAAGCTATAACAGAAGCTCTCTAGATGTAAAATCTAGAGTTTCAAGGTGAGAATGGTAACTAGAGGTCATCTAACCAATATTAGATAACTTGGCAGTGATCAAAAGGCAGAATTTAGTGATTAGGGGATTGAAGGAGTGGATAGGATAAACTACCCCTATATTAGATGTGTAATCTGCTGTAGATGTTAAAAGAGACTCTGAAACTTGCCCTTGAACATAAAATAGCTAAAGTGAAAGGAAGAAATAATGATGTAAAAGAGCTAAACAGAAGATTTTAAAGGGCAACTTGAGAAGACAAAGTAAAGTATTATAATAAAATGTACAAAGACCTGGAGTTGGAAAAACAAAAGAGAGGAACACATTCAGCATTTCCCATGCTGAAATATGTGGATAAAAAAATCAAGCCTTGAGTTGAAATATTGAAGGATTCTATGGGCAAAATCCAACACTGGTCTGTCAGCTTGCCTTATTGTGGTGGCTTGCATGTTGCTGTGATGCTAGAAATCATGCCATTGGTATTTCATATACCAGCAGGGTCACCCATGGTAGACAGGTTCCAACAGAGCTTCCAGACTAAGATGGACTGGGAAGAAGGACGTGGCAGTCTACTTTTGAAATAATTGGCCACTGGGGAAAATAAAAAAATCTATCCTGAACTACAGTGCTGTCAGTGTTAGGTTAATATCCACATGCATACAAGGAAAACCAGTTAATACTGCTATCCAAGTTTGCACACAAACCACAAAAACCAAAAATGAAGAAATTGAAGATTTTGCCAACTTCTGCAATCTGAAATTCATCTAAAATGCAATCAAGATGCATTGATAATTACTGGTGATTTGAATGTGAAAGCTGGGAACAAAGAAGAAGCATCAGTAGTTGGAAAATATGGCCTTGGTGACAGAAATGACACATGATAAAATTTTGCAAGAAAAATAACTTGTCCATTGCAAATACCTCTTTTTAACAACATAAATGGCAACCAGACAAGTTGTGTAATGACATCAAGGACATCATACATAAAGAAAGTAAAAGGTCATTAAAAAGAAAGGAAAGAAAGAAAAGACCAAGTAGATGTCAGAAGAGACTCTGAAACTTGATCATGAATGGAGAATAGCTAAAACAAATGGAAGAAATGATGAAGTAAAATATATGAACAGAAGATTTCAAAGGGCAGCTTGAGAAGTCAAAAGTAAAGTATTATAAGAAAATGTGCAAAGACTTGGGGTTAGAAAACCAAAAGGAAAGAATACACTCAGCATTTCTCAAGCTGAAAGAACTGAAGAAAAAATTCGAGTCTCGAGTTGAAATACTAAAGGATTCTACAGCAAAAATATTGAATGACACAGGAAACTCTAAAGGAAGATGAAAGGTATATACAGAGTCACTGTACCAAAAAGACTCTGTTGACATTCAGCAATTTCAGGAGGCAGAATATGATCAAGAACCAAGAGTATTGAAAGAAAAAGTCTAAGCTGCACTGAAGGAACTGGCAAAAACAAAGCTCCAGGAATTGATGGAATACCCATTGAGATGTTTCAACAAATGGATGGAATAAGAATGCTAGCTGGCCAACCAACTGGAATAGATCCATATTTATGTCCATTCCAAAGAAAGGTGATCCAACAAAATGTGGAAGTTATCAAACAGTATCATTAATATCAGATGCAAGTAAGATTTTGTGAAGATAATTAAAAAATGGTTGCAGCAGTACATCAACAGAGAACCACCAGAAATGCAAGTCAGATTCAGAAGAGGATATGGAATGAAGAATATCACTGCTAATATCAAATGGATCTGAGCTGAAAGCAGAGAATACCAGAAAAACATTTATCTGTGTTTTATTGAGTATGCAAAGACAGTCAACTGTGTGGATCATAAGAAATTAAGGATAAAATTGAAAATAATGGGAACACCACAGCATTTAATTATGCTTATGAAGGACCTGTACATAGATCAAGAGTCAGTTACTACAATAGAAGAAGAGGATTCTGCATGGTTTGAAATCAGGAAAGGTGTGCTTCAGGGTTGTGTCTTTTCACATATTTATTCAATCTGTATGCCAAGCAAATAATCCAAGAAGCTAGATTAAATGAAGAAGAATGTGGCATCAGGATTGTAGCAAGACTCATTAACAACTATCAATATGCATATGTCACAACCTTGCTTGCTAAAAGTGAAGAAGTTTTGAAGCACTTACTGGTGAAAATCAGACTACCACCTCCAGTATGGATTACACTTCAACGTAAAGAAAACAAAAATTCTCACAAGTGGACCAATAACCAACTTCATGCTAAATGAGAAAAGATTAATATTGTCACAGATTTCATTTTACTTGTATGCACAATCAATACCCATGGAAACAGCAGTGAAGACATCAAATGGCATGTTGCATTGGGCAAATCTGCTGCAAAAGAGCCCTGTAAAGTATTAAAGAACAAAGATATCACTTTGAAGATTAAGGTGTGCCTGACGCACGACATGGTGTTTTCAATTGTCTCATATGTATGTGAAAGCTGGACAATGAATAAGGAAGACTGCAAAACAATAGATGTATTTGCATTATTGCCTTGGCAAAGAATATTGAGTATGGCATGGAATGTCAAATGAAAAAACAAATCTGTTTTGTCAGAAGTATAGCCAGAATGCTCCCTCTCTCTCTCTCTCTCTCTCACTGCTGTCAAGTCGGATCCAACTCATAGCGACCCTTCCTTGGGTTTCCAAGTCAGTATCACTATGGAATTAGATTGCCCAACCCTCCTTCCAAGGAGTGGCTGGTGGGTTTGAACCACCAGCCTTTTGGGTAGCAGTCAAATGCCTTAGGTACTATGCTACCAGAGCTCCCAGAAGGCTCCTTAGAAGCAAGAACAACTTCCTCTCTCCTACTTTCATCATGTTACCACAAGGGAGCAGTCCCTGGAGAATGAGAACGTGCTTGGAAAAGTATAGGGGTCTGTGAAAAAGAAGACCTTCAACTAGTTGGAGTGACAGAGTGGCTGCAACAATGGACTCAAATACAGCAATGACTGTGTGGATGACACAGAACCAGGCAGTGTTTCCTTCTGTTATACATAGGGTCACTATGAGTTGGATCAGATTCGATGACACCTAACAACAACAACTATGGGCAAAATATTAGTTTGGTCAATGTTCAACCATTCCAGGAAGTACCATATGATCAAGTGCAAATGGTATTGAAAGAAAAAGTCTAAGCTTCACAGATGACACTGGTGAGCAAGACTCCAGGAGTTGAGGGAACATCAATTGAAACATTTCAAGAAATGGGCACAGCACTGGAGGTGCTCAGTCGTCTATGTCAAGAAATTTGGAAGACAGCTGCCTAACCAACCAACTCAAAGAGATCCATCTATGTGCCCAATACAAAAAAAAAAAAAAAGTTGATCCAAAAGAAAGCAGAAATTATCAAACAATATAATTTATATCACAAATATCATTAATTTTGTTAAATTTTTATTTTTATTTCCAGAACAATTGATTGTTCTCATGGGGAACTTGTACGTAAACTAAAAGGTTGTCTTTAGGAAGATGGTGGAATAGGAAGACAAGCTACACAGATCGTTTTCAACAACAAAAAGAGAAATCAATTGACACAAATAAAGAGACAATCTTGGAGCCCTGAATTTTGAAAGGAAGGATACAGAAGTAGATTTTTTTTTTTTAGGAGAAGAACTTCAATGAAAACAGTGAGTGAGGAGACATACAAAGCTGCAGACAGTCAGCTCTCCTGATGACATGGACAGCCTGAATATTTCCAAGTGATGTTAGGACCTGAGAATTAACCTAAAAATCAGCCTTACTCACCAAGCACTGGATGGATGACTGCACTGGTGGCTGATGACTGAAGAGGAAAACAGCAAAGAAGGAGATAAACTGAGCTGTGGACTTTTGGCTGTCCTGAGGCCACAGCCAATTTGAATGCTTACAAGCAGTGGCCATTTTGGATACTTAAAGCAAAAGCATTCTCATTCAGAAATGAATTGGGCAATGCCCATACAGAACCTACAGAAATTAAAAGGATAATATCGGGATACTATGAAGAACTGTACTCCAAAAAACTTGAAAATCTAAAAGAAATGGACAGATTCTATTAAAAAAAA
>NW_006921692.1:7058470-7070800 GCF_000298275.1 Orycteropus afer afer | reverse complement strand
TTTCACTGGAGAATTCTCCTGAACCTTCAGAGAAGAACTGACACCAATCCTACTCAAACTATTCCAGAACATAGAAATAGATGGATCTTCCCAAATTCATTTTATGAAGCAAGCATTACTTTTATACCAAAACCAGGCAAAGACATCACTCAAAATGAAAACTACAGACCAATATCCCTTATGAATATCAATGCAAAAATCTTCAACAAAATCCTAGCCAATAGATTCCAACAACATATCAAAAAAAATAACACATCATGACCGAGTGGGATTCATACCAGGTACACAAGGATGGTTCAACATTAGAAAAACAAACAATGTCATCCATCACATAAATAAAACAAAGGAAAAGAACCACATGATCATATCAATCAATGCACAAAAGGCATTTGATAAAATCCAACACTGAGTCCTGAACAAAACTCTCACCAAAATAGGAATAGAAGTAATATTCCTCAACCTAATAAAGGGTATATATCCCAAACCAACAGTCAACATTATTCTCAATTGAGAGAGACTGAAACCATCCCATTGCAAACAAGAAGCAGACAAGGATTCCCTCTATCACCACTTCTATTCAACATTGTACTGGAAGTCCTAACCAAGGCAGTAAGGTAAGAAAGGGAAATCAAAAGCATCCAAATTGATAAGGATGAAGTCAAACTACCCTATTTGCTGATGATATGATCCTATACCTAGAAAATCCAAAAGAGTCAGTCAAAAATCTACTGGAACTAATTGAGAGATTTAGCATAGTGGCAGGATATAAGATCAACATCCAAAAATCTGTTGGATTCCTCTACACCTGTAAAAAGATTGCTGAAAAAGAAATAAGAGAATCAATATCATTTATAATAGCTACCAAAAAAAATAAAATACTTGGGAATAAATCTCACCAGGGACACAAAAGACATATACAAAGAAAACTACAAAACACTACTTCAAGAAACCATAAGAGAATTACATGAATGGAAGAAGATACCATGATCATGTATAGGGAGATTGAACACTGTGAAAATGTCAATTCTACCTGAAGCAATCTATACAGTCAATGCAATCCCAATCCAAATCCCATCAACATTCTTTAAGGATATGGAAAAAACAATCACTAATTTTATATAGAAAGGAAAGAGACCTCGGATAAGCAAAGCACTATGGAGGAAGAAAAACAAAGTAGGAGGTGTCACACTCCTGGATCTCAAAACCTAGTTAGTATACAGCCACAGTAGTCAAAGCAGCCTAGTATTGGTACAACAGCAGACACATAGACCAATGGAACAGAATTGAGAAACCAGAAATAGATCGATCCATCAACCTATGGTCAGCTGATTTTTGACAAAGGACTGAAATCCATTAAATGGGGAAGAGATTGTTTAGCAAACAGTGCTGGCAAAACTGGTCATCCATTTGAAGGAAAATGAAACAAGATCCGTACATCACACCATACACAAAAACTAACTCCAGATGTATCAAAGACATAAATGTGAAACCTAAAACTAGAAAGTTCCTTGAGGAAAAAAATAGGGGCAAATTTAAGAGCCCTCACTTTTTCCATAAATAGACTGTCAAGCCTAACATGAAATGAATAAACAGCAGAAGATAAACTAGATGAATGGCACCTTCTAAAAATGAAATTTTTATGTGCTTCCAAAGACTTCTCCAAAAGAGTCAAAAGATAACTACAGATTGGGAAATAATATTCAGCAACAACATACCCAACAAGTGACTTATCTCTAAAATTTATAGAAAACTCCAACACCTCAACAACAACAAGACAAATAATCCAATTAAAAAATGGGCAGAAAACATGAATAGACACTTCACCAAAGAGGATATTCAGGTGGCCAACAATACTGGAAGAAATGTTCACAATCATTAGCCATTAGAGAGATGCAAATCAAAACAACAAGGAGATACCATCTTGCCCCAACACTAATAGCAAAGTTCAACAAGACAGAAAATAACAAATGCAGGTGAGGATGTCGAGAGATTGGGCCTTTCATACACTGCTGGTGGGACTGTCAAATAACACAACCACTGTGGAAAGCAGTATCACAATTTCTTAAAAAGTTAGAATTAGAAATATCTTTGACTCAGCAATCCCATTATCGGGTATATATCCTGAAGATGCGAGAGCCAGGACAAGAACAGATATATGCACACTCATGTTCATTGCTGCACTATTCACAATAGCAAAAAGATGGAAACAACCTAGGTGCCCATCAACAGAAGAATGGATAACCAAGCTATGGTACACACACACAATGGAATACTATCCAACACTAATGAATAATATAAAATCTGCAGAACACCGCATAACGTGGATGAACTTGGAGGACATTATGCTGAGTGAAATAAATCAATCACAGAAGCAAAAATAGTGTATTAGTTCATTATTATAAAACTCAAGGAAAGGTTTATATACAGAAGGAAACTTTCTTGGTTACCAGGATTGGGAGGGAAGGAAGGGAACACTGCAAAAATAAACTAATTAATTACTTTTTTTAAAAAAGAGGCTGTCATTAGAACAGACCAAGAGGATACTGCATGGTTTAAAATCAGGAAAGGAGTGTGTCAGGGTTGTATACTTTCACTATACTTATTCAATCTGTGTGGTGAGCAAATAATCTGAGAAAATAGACTATATGATGAAGGACGCAGCATCAGAATTAGAGGATATGCAGATGACACAACCTTGCTTACTGAAAGTGAAAATGACTTGAAGCACTTACTGATGAAGATCAAAGACGATAGTCTTCAGTGTGGATTATGGTTCAACGTAAAGAAAATGAAAAGCCTCACAACTGGACCAACAAGCAACATCATGATAAACGGAGAAAAGATTGAAGTTGTCAGGGATTTCATTTTACTTGGATCTAACATCCATGGAAACAGTAGTCAGGAAATCAGGCATTGTATTGCACTGGGCAAATCTGCTGCAAAAGACCTCTCTAACATATTAAGAAGCAAAGATGTCACTTTGAAGACCAAGGTATGCCTGACGCAAGCCGTGGCATTTTCAATTGCCTCATATGCATGTGAAAGCTGGACAATGAATAAGGAAGACAGAAAAAGAATTGATGCCTTTGTGTTGTAGTGTTGGTGAAGAATACTGAAAATGCATACCATGGACTGCTGGAAGAACAAAGAAACGTGTCCTGGAAAAAGTGCAGACGGAATGCTCCTTGGAAGCTAGAATGGTCAGACCTCCTCTCACCTACTTTGGTCATATTGTCAGAAGGAACCATTCCCTGAATGAAGGATATGCTTGGTAAAGCATGCTTGATAAAGTAGAGGGTCAGAGAGGAAGGGAAATATCCTCAGTGAGATGGATTGACACAGTGGCTGCAATGATGAGCTCAAGCAGAGCAAAAATTGTGAGGATGGCACAGAACCAGGCAGTGTTTCAAACTGTTGTATATAGGGTCCCTCGCTATGAGTCAGAGCTAACTCATTGGCACCTAACAATGACAACAATTTCTTTTTAAAAAATTGCAGAAATACATTGACAGAGAACTACCAGAAATTCAAGCCAGATTCAGGAGAAGATGTGGGAAAATGGATATCATTGGATGAATCTTGGCTGAAAAAAGAGAAAACCCAAAAGATTTTTACCTGTGTTTTATTGACTATGCAAAGATATTTGACTGGGTAGATCATAACAAATTATGGATAACATTGAAAGAATGGGATTTCAAGAACACTTAATTGTGCTCATAAGGAACATTTATATAGACAAGAGATTGTTGCTCGAAAAGAATAAGGGATTATATCCTTCTACTTTATATATTCAGTGTGTATGGTGAGCAAGTAATCTGAGAAGCTCCATTATATGAAGAACATGACATCAGGATTGGAGGAAGATTCATTAACAACCTGCTATATGCAGATGACACAATCTTGCTTGCTGAAAGTGAAGATGGCTTCAAGCCCTTACTGATGAAGATCAAAGAGTAGTGACTGGGGTCTTAAAAGCTTTTAAATGGCCATCTAAGATGCATCCAATGGTCTCCTATCATTGGAAGTGAATAAGAATAAAAAAAAAAAAGCCAAGATCATTTGGAAGCAATCAGCCCTAGGACATGATGGACCTCAAGACCAGAAGAACTGTATGGTGCCCAGCTACCAATGCCAACCACTCAGGAAAGGATCAAAACTGGAGATCCTGGATGGAGTGGGAGGAAAAACATGGAACAAAATCCAAAAACACAGTAATGACCAGAATTATTGGCCAGATGGAGTCTGGTGGGATTCTCAATACTATGGCCCTGGGATACACTTTGGGCCTGGAATAAAACTCACTCCCAGGGGCTAGCTCTTAGTCCAATAGTAAATAAGATGTACATGCAGACCATTCAACCCAGGGTGACACACCCACATACTCTGTGGAGATGCATCATTTGGAGCAATTGGCCACGGGACACCAGAGGGGCAACATTCATAGGGAGGAAATGCAGCACACACAGGAATGCATAACTATGAGGGAGGGGGGCATTACTGGGCAGGGAGGGGAGGAGAGTGGGTTAGGGTTGGGGATGGTAACTGGGAAATGAAACCAAATGTACACAAAATGTTGAATGTAAAACAAACTCTGCTCTGTAAACTTGCACCTTAAGCACCATAAAAAAAATTAAAAAAAAAAAAAAAAGACTTCAGCCTTCACTATTGATTACACTTCAACATAAAGAAAACAATAATCTTCACAACTAACGTAAGCAAAACCATGTTAAAATGTAGAAAAGATGGAAGTTGTCAAGGACTTCCTTTTACTTAGATCCACAATCAATGCCTGTACAAGTGGCAGCCAAAAAATCAAATGATGTGTTGCACTGGCCAAATCTGCTGCTGCAAAAGATCTTTTAAAGTGTTAAAAAGCAAAGATGTTACTTTAAAAACTAAGGTGTGTCAGCTCCAAACCATGGTATTTTCAAACTCCTCAAACCCACCAGCCACTCCGTGGAAGAAAGGTTGGGAAATCTACTTCCATAGTGATACCACCTTGGAAAACCAAGGAGAGGTCTCTATGAGTAGGATCTGACTCAAGGGCAGTGTGTTAGTTAGGTTAGTTAGTTTCATATGCATGAGATAGCTGGACAATGAATAAGGAAGACCAAAGAAGTATTGGTACTTTTTTATTAGGATGGTGGAGAAGAATATTAAATATGCCATGTACTTTCAGAAAAACTAACATATCTATCTTGGAAAAAATACAGACAGAATGCTCCTTAGAGGAGAGGACAGTAAGATTTAGTTTCACATACTTTGGACATCTTATCAGAAGGAAATAGTCACTGGAGGACATCATGCTTGATAAAGTTGAGGGTCAGCATAAAAGAGGAAGACCCTCAACAAGATGGATTGACACAGGGGCTGCAACAATGGGCTCAAACATAACAATGACTGTGAGAATGGCACAGGACAAGGCAGTGTTTCATTCTGTTGTGTATAGGCTTGACTGATTTGGAACTGACTCTGTGGCACCTAACAGGAACAACTTGCTGTTTAGTTTTGTTTTTATCTTTATTGACTTTGCACAGGCTGGCTGATATGGTGATCAGGCTTCAGTGTGCCTGTGATGAATTCAGTTATACTTGCCAACACCTATAGATATTTTCATTGGTTTACATTTTAATTTTTTAAAGTAGCCTGGCAGTCATGACACTAAGTGAATAATCTTGTCTCCTGAGTCAAAGAAACACAAAATGTGTATCGTCCTTTTTCCATTTTTAATCAACTCTTCTAGATTTGCCCTAATATCTAGGACCACAGACACTTGCTCATGTATGTGATAGTCATAGATGTTTGGAGATATATCACTTGGCACCTTCTATGGGATGACTCCACCAGGAAGTGGCAGACTTTCAAGCAGGATCATCTCTCTCAGAGCTGTCATTTATGGCTTATAATATATGATACACTAATGACTTCGTGACACCGTTATTCCTTTTCTTAGCTTCTCAAAGGACACCTGGCTCAGCTGAATGACTAGCTTATTTTGTCACACTGTAGGTCATCCTGACCCTTAAAAACAGAATTAAAGAGAGGAGGGAGCACCACGCAATTGTCATACCATTACTCCTAGCCCTAGAAATACAATGATACAGAAGCTCAGAGATGCAAAAGAGACTGCTGGGAAGGTTGCTTTCTTAGCTCTGACAAGGATAATTCCAAATCCTAAGGATGTTAATAATAAGGTTTCAAATTGGCAGCATTTAGGCGTGTGTATGTTATTGACAGAATTTTCTTTGGGTTACACTAAAGGCTCTCAGGAGTTAACACTGTAGGCCACAGCCTAGAAGACAAAATAAAACTCATGTGTATTTTAGTGACAGGTATATCAATGAGAAAAAATGGAAGCAGATAAAGAAGAAGGAAATTTTAGGTTTGAAGATTCTGAATAAGCATCAAATATCTGTTATTGTTACCATTAGACTCTTTGCCATTTATTTCACATTTTCAAAACTAAACACAGGGTTTCTTTTGTTGACTTTACATTTTCTCTATTTTGTAAATGAGTGGGGGCTGCTGACTTAATTATATAGAATGATATTTCTTTTCCTTTTTCATTTAAATTCTGTTTAAGCTAGGCATAAGGTACTATTTCCATTTAAACAAATTAGGTTAATGGAGTTTTGATAACTCAGCCACTTTTATTCAGAATAGGCCTAAATCAGACGTATACGCTTCCAATTCAGAAAGGAGTTTTATTTGGAAATCATGGCTCTGGGTAGATAAAGATTTTTTCCAACTTCTACTTCTGTAGTGACACTACCTCAGAAACCCAAGGAGGGGTCGCTATGGGTCGGATCCGACTCAACAGCAGTGAGTTTTTTGAGTTTATGTAATATTTCCTTTTGACTTGCAATCTCTTGTTGTATGCATTTTTGTGGTATATTACCTGGATTATGGTTAAGTTTTGTTTAGACAAGAATTTATAATGGACAATAATTTGGCAGGACTCTACCCACAGTAGGAAATCTTTTCTCTTTTATTACCTGTTCAAGGCCCATACCAGGAGTAGTTTAGGCTTGCAACCTAAGTCATAACTCCAACTCTGCCATAAAAATAAGGAGGAAAGGATACCAAAACATTCCAGGACATAATTGTGTGGCAAGATATGAATGTTCTACCTATTTTCATATGGAAATAAAATTGCTTTGTTTATAATCTCTCTTTAGCTGCATTAGAAGGATGAAATATAAACACTTCATCCTTCTCTGAGAAATAATTGAAAATAAAACCCTCCGTGAATTTGAGAAAGAAGGGTAACTCCTGTAGTTGTTACTGGTTCTAGGTTTCATGTGCCATCAGGTCTATTGAAAAGGAAAATGAAGAAAATAACTTCTTTTCAAGAGTGAACGGATAAACAACAACCAAAAAAAAAAAAAAAAACTGAGGACATGAGGCTACAGATGCTAATCTAATTTGATAAAACCAGTCACCTCATGGGATGAGTTCTCTTGATTTGGGGGCTTAGGGCCATGGTATCCTGGTTCAGTTCAGTTAATTGGCATAATATAGTTAGTAAGGTTTATGATCTACTTCCCAGTATGGTAAGTAGAGTCTGTGATCTTCAAGTTTATGAGTGGCCATCTAAAATACAACCATTGGTCTTTCACCTGGAACAACAGAGAAAGAAGGAAACATAAGAATCAGAGAAGGACCTGAAAGAACTATAGGACTAATTGTCTACAAGAAACCACTGACTCCTCCACCCTGAGAAGAGAACTAGGTGGTGCCCAGATACCACTACTGAACATCTGATCAGAAACATAATAGATGAATTCTGGTAAAAAGGTAGGAAAATGTGGACCAGAACTTCAAATGGTTAAAGAATCTAGACTGGACCTATTGAGGCTAGAGGAGTCTCCAACACTATGGCCCTGAGTTAATCTTCAAACCTTGAAGTGAAACTACTCTCTGAAGTTATCTTTAAACTAATTAGCTGTGTAGTCTAAAAAGTAAAGGTGGTTGTTGTTGTTGTTGTTGTTGTTATGTGCCCATAGCGACCCCTCCTTGGGTTTCCGAGGGAGTATCCCAACAAAGTAGATTGCTCCATCTTCCTTCTGAGGAGTGGCTGGCAGGTTTGAACTGCAAGCCTTCTGGTTAGCAGTCAAGTGCCTTAGGCACTATGCTACCAGAGCTCCCAAAAAAGTAAAGGTAGTCACACTTAAATATTGCATTAAAAAAAAAAAAAAAAAACTGTATAAGACAAAATGGTCAACAGCTATTTTAAAGCATAGATGAGAAATTTGGGAGACAGGGAGATTAAATAAATGGAAGTGAAACAAATAAACAAAAAAGAGTGAAAAGATAGAGAGATGAAGACTACCATACTTCACAGATGGGCTCCAGACACCTGGGGCTTGATTCTAATAAAGTCCACCTTAAGAGAGGGTCCATTGCCCAGGAGGATCTAGGGAGGAGAATTAGATAAGAGCTTCTACTTTCACATCTGTTGGAATGCCTGGATTGTGTGGGAGAACAGCCATCACCTACCAACCAACCAGGTTCTTCTTAAACCAGAACCACTGTATTAGTTTCCTAGAACTGTCATAGCAAATTACCACAAATTTAGTGGCCTAAAGCAACATAAATTTATTTTCTTGCAGGACTGAAGGTCAGAAGTTCAAAATCAGCCTTTAGGGGCTAAACTTAGGTGTTAACAGGGCCAGATTTTTCTGGAGTTTACAGGGGATTAATCTGTTCCCTTACCTTTTCCAATTTCTAGAGGCTGTTACTCCTTGGATCATGGTCACATTGCATCACATTTTTTTCTCCCCCTTCTTCTGTTGTCATATCACCTTCCTTTTCCATTGACCCTCTTGCCTCCTTCCTATAAGGACTCTTGTGATTATATTTATAACCCACTCAGACAATACGGGATAATCTCATATCAAGATCCTCAATATAATCACATTTGCAAAGTCTCTTTTGCCAGAAAGTAACATAAAAGATTCTGTGGATTATCCTATGGATATCTTTGGAGGATCATTATTCAGCCTACTACAACATCAAAGTGCTTGCTACTGGCACCTGAAAAAAAATGAACTTTCTCTTACACACACACTATCTCACCCAGTAAAAGCCTGACTGAAGTGATGTTTGCCTGTGTCAAAAGACTAATTGGTTCTTCAAGTATTCCCTATGGCCACTTGCAAACATACACAATGCTTTAAGACTCTTATAAGCTCAAAATGGGGACCTGGAAACACATTACTAAGTGGTGGAAGTGAAGTGCTACCCCCAAATTTGTCAGAGTGTAGGGAACACAGAACAGAACATGCTTAAGATACCAGAGGGACAATGATTAATGACCCACTGATATAACAGTACTGACCACTTGTTGAATACAAAAGTAATTACAATCACTTTGAGCCTCAGGAATAACACCCAATGATGAAGCCAAACTTAAGTGGTGTAGAATTATAGGAAAAACACCTTCATGTGCAATTCCAGGCTTGCCCTAATGTACTAGCTTGTGATTGATTTAAATACTTGCAAATTATTTAACTCTAATAATGTCTGCCCTCCAGAGGAAGGAAAATAATTAATGGCTTGTTTCTATTGTTTGTCACAGAAAATCTAAGCAATTTAATGTGCACCCAAACCATTTAGTGCAATCTAGTTCATGGTATCGTTGCCTATTAGGTTTAATCAGCCTAGCAGCAGCATAAAGCTATTCACAGATTCCCAGTTCCAAGATTCCCTCTCCAGCCAGGATAGCAGTGCCTTGTTCCTTACCTAAGAGAGGTATAAATGTGAAGAAGTAAGCTAACATTCCAACAGTACTTGACCGTTTAAAAAGCTCAACACTCAAGAAACATGTGGAAATAGTTGTATTTGAAGACAACACACAGCACAGGCATCTTACAGTACATTTTATTAGGTTTTTAAAGAGAATTATAGATGATAATGGATCTGTGGGATATAGATAGTCCCAGAGGAACTACAAAGCTGTGATTCACATGAAGGGCTCTACTAATGCTGTAAACAGTGAAAATGTAGGCCCAGCAGTTTATGAATAGCCAATGTATTCAAAGAAGGAATTCAGGTTCTAATTAAAGTTGATATGATCTACTGGTATTTAAGTCTCAGTAATGATTTTTATTGATTTCCATATTTCAGTAGTGTAAGCAAAGAAAATGCCTTAGATCCACTGAGATGGTATTATGGGAGAAGTTGTTTTGTTTTATTTTTTCCTTATAACTAGATTATTGTGATAGCTTTCCATTTATTCATTCAACAAACTTTTTCTGAATGCTTGCTTTTGTGATAGATGTTGTAACAGTATAATAATAGTAATCCATTAATCATCTATAGTTTTAGAGTTTACAAGGCATGTTCTCAGATATTATTCCATTAAATACCTCTTAATATGCTATGAGGTGGGTATTTTTACCACCACTTTATAGATGGAGAAACCAAAGATTCACATAGTCAAGTACATTACCCAAGTTCACAGTCTCTGGGAACTGGCAGAACCATAACTTAATCTGAGTTCTTCTGGCTCTAAAACTACCATACCACATTGTTTGATTTGTTCACTGACTTCTGAATTCTTAGTGTTCTCAAGGGAACTTGTACATAAAAATTACAATACAAGCTAAAAGGTAGTCTATACCAAAATCTCAAGAATGTGTAAGTATTTTCCCAGGCTCTTGGCGATTGCATAAATCACATTTTCTGGAAAATTACCCGTTTACTGTGCCTCTCCTCAAACCACATGTTAACAACCTTTTCAACTTTCATCTAAAGTTTTATCTCTCACTTAACAATCATTTTTCATAAAGAACCAGAGCTTTTAATCAGTTCACAAAAGTTACTGCCTATATTACAATGAGGAATGAACAGAAAAGTCTTGCTGAGGTCTAGCTTCTAGGCAGGGCATGACTCACTTCTTAGTGAGAAAATTCACTCTTGCACACCAGTTTTGCAGAAGACAAGATTCATATTCCTCCTCAGCAACATATCTTTGAATTGGATCGTTGTAGGGTCTTATGAGTAATCAAGATTCAGATGTTAAATCCTTGAGTAGTCAGGTTCTACAATGTACAGAAAGTACTGCAGAAGTTGAGAGAAAAACAAAGTCATAACTGATGGTAAAAACCTGGGAAAACTTCACAGAAAATGTGACCTTAGTGCCGAGCATTAAGGTCTAAGTTGGCATTCAGTGGGGTATTGTAAAGAAGAAATTTTGGAGGAGGAAATGTCATGAGCAAAGGCATACATGTAGGAATAAACTAAGCCTGTTCAGGAGGCACTAAATAGCCCATGGACAAGTAGAGTAAGAGGTAAAATTAAAGAGAAGAAAAAGTTGGATTGAATTGTAGTCACAAACAATTGCCAAGTTACTAAATTTCAAGACCATGGCGATAAAATTTCCTTTAGAATTGTACCGAAAGAAGCATGTCTAGCAAGGATTCAGGATAGATTTAAATCCCTACCTGGTTGTTATTGCTGTTGTTAGGTGCCGTGGAGTTGGCGCCAACTCATAGCAACCCAATGTACAACAGAATGAACACTGTCCCATCCTGTACCAGCCTCACAATCCTTGCTATACCTGAGCCCATCATTGCAGTCACTGTGTCAATCCATCTAATTGAGGGCCTTCCCATTTTTCACTCACCCTCCACTTTATCAAGCATGATATCCTTCTTCAGGGAATGGTCCCTTCTGACAACATGACCAAAGTAAGTGAGAGGAAGTCTGGCCATTTTCACTTCCAAGGAGCACTCCAGCTGTATTTCTTTCAGAACAGATTTGTCGATTCTTTTGGGAGTCCATGGTACTTTCAGAGTTCTTCTCCAGCACCACAACTCAAAAGCATCAACTCTTCTTTGGTCTTCCTTCTTCATTGTCCAGCTATCACATGCAGATGAGACAATAGAAAATACCACGGCTTGGGTTGTTGTTGTCATTGTTAGGTGCCATCAAGTTGTTTCCGACTCATGGTGACCCCATGCACAGCAGAACAAACCACTGCCCAATCCCATGCCAGCTCCATGATCCTTGCTATACTTGAACCCATCATCATACCCACCATATCAATCCATCTCGTTGAAGGCCTTCCCCTCTTTTGTCGACGCTGCACCTTACAAAGCATGACATCCTTCTCCAGGGAATGGTCCCTTCTGACAACATGACCAAAGTAGGTGAGACGAAATCTGGCTATTCTCACTTCCAAGAAGCATTTCGGCTGCACATCCTCCAGGACAGATCTGTTAGTTCTTTTAGCAGTCCATGTACTTTCATTCTTTGCCATCACAACTCAAAAACATCAACTCTTCTTCCATCTTCATTATTCATTGTCCAGCTCTCACATGCATA
>NW_006921692.1:7047522-7057775 GCF_000298275.1 Orycteropus afer afer | reverse complement strand
CTTACTTGTGTGTGATATTAATGATATTGTTCTAAAATTTCCACATTTTGTGGGATCACCTTTCTTTGGAATGGGTACAAATATGGGTCTCTTCCAGTCAGCTGGCCTGGTAGCTGTCTTCCAAATCTCTTGGCATAACTGAGTGAGTGCCTCCAGTGGGGCATCTATTTGTTGAAACATCTCAGAGGGTATTCTGTCAATTCCTGGAGCCTTGTTCTTCACCAACTCCTTCATTGCAGCTTTGACTTCCTCCTTCAATACCATTGGTTCTAGATCATATGCCACCTCCTGAAATGGAGGAAGATCGACCAGTTCTTTTTGGTACAGTGACTGTGTACCAAAAGATTCTTTCCATCTTTTTTTGAGATTTCCTGCATCATTCAATATTTTACACATAGAATCTTTCAATATTGCAACTCGAGGCCTAAATTTATTCCTCAATTCTTTCAGCTTGAGAAATGCTGAGCGTGTTCTTCCCTTCTGGTTTTCTAACTCCAAGTCTTTGCACATTGCATTATAGTAATTGGCTTTGTCTTCTCAAGCTGCTCTTTGAAATTTTCAGTTCAGCTCTTTTATCTTGTCATTTCTTCAATTTGCTTTGGCTACTCTCCGCTCAGGGACAAGTTTCAGAGTCTCTTCTGACATCCATTTTGGTTTTCTCTTCCTTTCTCGTCTTTTCAGTGACCTCTTCCTTTCTTGATGGATGATGTTCTTGATGTCATCCCACAATTCTTCTGGTTTTTGGTCACTGGTGTTCAGTGCATCAAATCTATTCTTTAGATGGTCTCTAAATTCAGGAGGGATAGATTCATGATCATATTTTGGCTCTCGTGGACTTGTTTTAATTGTCTTTAACTTCAAGTTGAACTTGTATATGAGCAGGTGTGGTCTGTTCCACAATCAGCTCCTGGCCTTGTTTTGGCTGAATTTTTCCATCACTTCTTGCCACAGATGTAGTCAATCTGATTCCTGTGTGTTCCATCTGGCAAAGTCCATGTGTACAGCCACCATTTGTGTTTTTGAAAAAGATATTTGCAATGAATAAGTCATTGGTCTTGTAAAATTCTACCGTACTATTTCCAGCATTATTTCTGTCACAAAGGCCAAATTTTCCAACTACTGACGATTCTTTTTTGTTCCCAACTTTTGCATTCCAGTCACCAGTGATAATTAACACATCCTGATTGCATGTTTGGTCAATTTCAGACTGCAGAAGTTGATAAAAGTTTTCAATTTCCTCATCTTTAGCTTTGGTGGTTGGTGCATAAATTTGAATAATAGTGATATTAATAGGTCTTCCTTGTAGGTGTATATTATCCTATCACTGACAGCATTGTACTTCAGGACAGATCTTGAAACATCCTTTGTGATGATGAATGCCACGTCAGTCCTCTTCATTTTGTCATTTCCAGCATCATAGATCATATGGTTGTCTGATTCAGAATGGCCAAAAACAGTCTGTTTCAGCTCACTAAGGATATCAATCTTTAAGCATTCCATTTTTGACAACTTCTAATTTTCCTAAATTCATACTTCGTACATTCTATGTTCCAGTTATTAATGGATGTTTGCAGCTGTTTCTCCTCAATTTGAGAAGTACCACGTCAGCAAATGAAGGTCTCGAAAGTTTTACCTTATCCATATGACTAAGGCTGGATTTACTCTGATGATGCAGCTCTTTCCCAGTCCTATTTTAAGAGCCTTCTAACCTAAGTGACTTATCCTCCTCCTTTGTATTCGACAATTTTTCTGGACTATTCATAAAGTTGTGCAGTAATGTATCAGACAATGTTTCTCTGCCATTCATAAGGTTTTCCCTGGCCAATTCTTTGAGAAGTAGATGGCCTCTTTCTTCTTCTTAGTCTATCTCAGTCTGCAAGCAGCGCTGATACCTGTGCACCCTGATAATTTTAAAACACCGGTGGCACAGACTTAAGACTCACAGCAATGTGTCACCACAGTAGGACAAACCAACAGACAAGTTTGTCTCCCTTAGCTGTTGGAAACCTCTCCAACTTCCCCTTACCTGGATTCTTACTGCTGTCTCCTTGCTCTGTCCAAGTCCCCCTCACCTTTTTCTGTCCTTTCCTCCACTTTCCCACCTTGCCACTTGTGAGACATGGCCTGGATTCCCTCCTCTCACCTGGATCCCTGTGGCTGAGTCCTCATTCTGTCCCAGGACAGAGCAATTTGGGTTAGGCACACCTTAGTCTTCAAGGAGACATCTTTGCTCTTCAGCACTTTAAAGAAGTCTTTTCCAACAAATTTGCTTAGTGCAATACATTGTCTGATGTCTTGACTACTGCTTCCATTGGTATAGTTCCAGTATTATTCTTCCTCACTGACAAATACAAGGTCTAAATTTCCAGATACTCCTGCCTGCACTTACAATGAGGACACAAGAAAGTTAGCTAGTGCTGGTTAATGAGATGTAAAGGGAAGTCTTTTGAAGGTTTGTCTGAGAAAGTGATTCTCCTTTAACAAGAAAGAAACATGACTAGAGTTCTCTCCCTCCTCTCTTGCTGTTAAATGCTATTTTGTGATGATCTGTTGGATGAAGCTGCTGGAGCCATATTGTGATCAAGAGGGGAACGTCAAGGAAGTCACAGAAAGCCAACTCAGTGCCCTGACACTGTTGAACTGTTGAAGCAACACTGGAACCTCCTATTTAGGAAGGTTCTTGTTGATATGAGAGGGAAAACAAGCCCATATCATTTAAGCTACTTTAATTTTTTTTTCCTGTTACTTTCAGCCAAAAACCAAACCAAACCAAACAGACTGCCGTTGAGTTGATTTCAACTCATAGCGACCAGTCGTATTCCAAAGGGCACTGCAACGAAGCTGATGAAAAGTAATGATTGCCAGGATGGGGCCAGTGGATCTTAATGCCATGCATGCAAGATGAATGCATGAGGGAGCATAAACAGAATCCAAGGATTGATGGGCAACATTTACACATACGATTTTACAAGCAATTACCAGCCCATAACAGAGGTATTTTTGTTGTTGCTGTTGTTTTGTTTCAATCTCTGCGAGTAAAATAAGTGTATATATAAGTGTGGCTAAAGCGACCTGAGAAAAACCAAATCTAACCTAGTTTACTGAAATGGCAGCATGGAATCTGATCATTACAAGGAAAGTTACAATTTAATCAATTCCATTTTGCCTGTCTGAATATAAAATTGTTCCTAAATTGGGCTGCATATCTAAGAGCCTGCATGGGGAAGCCAGAGAAGAATCTATCTGTACTGTTGAGGACAGGGTCCTCTACCCAAGGGAAGTGGGCAGGTCTAGTGCTAGACGTGGAAGATGCTGAGCTTAGTAAGCAGTTGCCGTCCCTTAGGTATTGTTTTGGATTAGAGGACAGTTGGCATTCTTCTCTGATATTTCTAAATCAGTTTTCCCAAACTTCAACAAACTTACTGCAAGGAATGAGAAAGAAAGTTAGTAAAACTAAGCCAGTTATCTTAAGACTACAGAATGGTGATTTCAGTTAAAAAAAAAAAAAAAAAAAATAGGAGATTCTGGAGGGGAAAAAAATGTATTGAGATGTGAAATTTTGGGGGGTTGTGTCAAGTTTTAGGGGCAAGGGAAAATACAACAGGGTAGATAGCCAGTATGTGACTGGAAATGAAGGTCTGGAACTCATGAGAAAATATCAATAACCAAAAAATAAATAAATAAATACACAAAATGGGGAGCTCTAGTGGCTTAGTGCCTAAGGCATTTGACTGCTAACCAGAAGGCTGGCAGTTCAAACCCACCAGCCACTCCTTGGAAAGAAGACTGGACACCTACTTCCATAGAGATATCATCTCAGAAGCCCAAAGAGGGGTCGCTGTGAGTTATATGACTCACAGGCTTATTTTATGTGAGGCTGTGAAATCTGATCAACTTGCCAAGAGAACAAGACAGAAAACCAAGGTAAGGGAGAAAGCTCACATTTGTTGTTGAATATTGGCCATGTTTTGCCCATAATGGGCACATCATTATGTATTATGCATGTTATCGAATTTAACCTCACAATAGCGTTATGAGGAAATAACAACAAATTCCATTAATTGGAAAGCAAAAGGGGGCTCAGAGAAATTACATATTATTCCTATGGTACAAGGGGTAGCACAACCAGGATTCAAATGCCAGGCACAAACCAGAAGGCTTCAAACCTTACACTAAATACACATGCTAAAAATATCTCAGTGGTAAAACTACTAAAATGCTTCTCTTATTTTAATGTTTATCATATAAAATCATTTTTACTAGACTCAAAGCATAACTATAAAGTTTCTATCAGTAGCGTAAAAAAGGGTATTATTCTCCCTATTTTACAATTAGGGAAATTTGCAGAAAGTCCTATATAAAACCACTCAGTAAATCATGAACCTAATATTATGTTGACAGAATGAAAGCTGTAAGAGCACAGGCACCCTCAACATATTTACAGTCCAGATAGCAGATGTTGTTGTTATTGTTAAGTGCCCTTGAGTCAGATCCAACTCAAAGAGACCTCTCCTTGGGTTTCCGAGGCAGTATCACTATGGAAATAGATTGCCCAACCTTCCTTCTGAGGAGTGGCTGGTGGGTTTGAACCGCCAGCCGTCTGGTTAGCAGGCAAGTGTTTTAGCCACTATGCTACCAGAGCTCCCTGAACAAGTCAGGGGATAAGCATAAGAAGTATGTTAGACATTGTGCTGGGCTCTGAATATAGGAAAATGAGTACAGCATTGTTTTTGTTGTCAAGGGGCTCAAAGTTTCCTAGGGAGAACACATCTATCAGTTACACATTGTTCACTGGAAGCACACTCCACTGTTTAAAACTAAAAGTACATTTCCACCAAATGCACCAACACTTGAGACATGTTGAAAAATATGTCATTTGATCTAGAGAAAATGTCAACTTCCAATGGGAGCAAATATTGAGATACTAACCTAAGTTATTCCCAACACAGAACACTAAAATCCTTCAGTACATGCTCTACTAGACTAACATTTAAAAAAAAAAAAAAAAAAAATCTTTGCGCAATATCTGTAATTAATCCTTAAATAACATTTTTTGCTGATTGGAATCACCAATTTACAACTTTTAAGAATAAAAACAAGGACATAAATGTGTACAAATGTGAGACTAAGAAATCCGGAAGAGATAAATTAGAAAATTATTGAATAAATAGCAACAAAAAATTTTAGAGTCAATAAAGTCAAAGATAATGTAAGAGCAGGATTCTGTGAAATATATTCATTATTCTGAATCAAAGGCTTTTCAAGCTATTGATAAACACTCTGGAGATATTTCTCACCAAATGCGGTCTCAATCTTTACTATAGAAAAAAATAAATAAATAACCTCTTTAAACTCTAGTGAAAGACTCCATATAGTAACAGGAAAGCGATGTTCGTCATTAACTCATGCCTCATTTGTAAATTGGTTTTAACACCACTTTTAAGTTACTTTTGAAAAGCGATAACCCCTGAGGCCTCAGACATAGGTATTTGAAACATCTATACAATAAAGCAACCATGATGTATATCCCTCCCTGTCCCCTTTTCTGTATCCTCTCCTCTCCTCTTTCATTTTACTGACCACCTTGAATATCTTTTATATAAGTTGAATCTGTTCAGTATAGGAATAAAAAAATTTGATAAAAGTTATTCACACTAACTTGATAAGAGACAGCAGGAAAAAAGATAGGTTTAACATGTGGAAATGCATCACTTTAGGTGGAGATTAAGGAAACAATGTGGGATATTTCTTTGTCCAGATGCCTTCAGGATGCTCCCTGAATCATATCCACATCTGTAACAAAATTTTATGTCAATAAACAAGAACTACCCCACTCCAAAAATATGAAATATTGGAAAATAAAATAGGGATAACAATAAGTTGTAACTTTATAACCACACTCAGAGAGCACTAGATAGAAAAATTGAGTCAGGATGATTATGACTGCCATACTTCTAGATTTACTAAAACAGTCCTAATAATAAATATTATGTCCATTGTTGTCCCACACACACACAGAGAAAAATCATTAAAATACCCAGAAAACATCAATATATCAGACTTTTCCAGACTACTTCTCTTATGTGGAAAGAATAGAACAAAAATTCTCTGCCATCTAAGGTATTCCAATTGGGACTTAAGAAAATTTCTCACTGTATATGAACTGCACAATAGAAACTTAGGTGCTTATAGTTAAGAAAATTAGTGAAAATTTTCAAAAAAATGAAATTTTATTCATAGTCATCACACAGCTGAGCATGAACAGTCTCAGACTTCCAACCAAAGAAAAATCAAAACACCATAATGAATATAAATTTCATATCTTTACTAATTCTACCTTGAAATATTCAGGTGAGTTACCTGGAATGCTTGCTTAGTTACTAAAGTTGAGCACTTAATGAAGAACCATAAACCGAGGAATCACACAAGAAGGCTTTGTATGTCCAGAATATATCCAGTGTTTTGGTTACCTCTCATGCCACTCTAACAGACATACCACGGGTGGAATGTCATTAATAAACAGTTTATTCTGTTACAATTTTGGAGGCAAGAAGTCCAAGTTCAAAGTGGCAGGCTCTAGGGGCTGACCTTCAGCTCTGCTTCTTGCTCCCAGCCCACTAAAGCTAAAAGCATCTCTTCACTCTGGCAGCTGCTGGCTGTCAACCAAAATTGACAAGTGAAAAGGCACAGTCCTGATATTCCCAAACCACATGGCATGCCATTGATTCAAGTCCTTTAAAAGTCCCAAGATCAACAAAACATGGCAGGCTGCTGTATAAAGACTTGACTATGTGCAGAGTCCAAGTGTGCCAAAAAACTAGACACCATTCTCAAATCTCCTCCTCATATATGGGAAGCAGATCACATCCCAGGTGCTCCTGGCAGATTCCACCATGGAGTTAATTGCCAGTCTCATCATGAGGAATAACTACCACCAGCTGCCCAGTCACTCAACCAGGCCCAGCCAAGTTGACATATAACCTTAACTACCATATCCAGTAAAACACTGTGCCATTCAATGGTCTGTCCAGTTTAAGTCAACACCTTCATTAAATGACTGATAGAAAGAATAAATAAGATAAATTGAAAATGCAACTGAGGAATATTGTAAGAAATTTAAAAGAAATTTGATACCTGAAGCAAAAAAAACAGAAAAAAAGAACTGGGGAAATAAAAGAAAAATAAATTTTTCAGGAAATAATTTAAAACCATCCATCAGCAGGAAAAAAAAAAATGCCCTGTAGTTATTCCAAATAAATGAAATATGAGGAAAAAATGCACTGTAAATAGTGGAAGATGTAAGGTTTATGCACTAACAAACCACATACCAATATTTTGCCCTTCTATCACTCATTCATTTACTGACTCCTTGAAACATGCTCAGAACTATATCAAGATAACTTGAATTTCTCACCTCTTTTTCATTCTGCACTTTTAAAGGAGTAGGGTAGAGGAGAAGAACAGAAAAATAAGATTATCAGAAATAAAATTTCAACCTATTAAAAACCATATGAAATAAACTTTTTCTATTAATAGATTCTCAACCTATTAAAAACCATATGAAAGAATAGAGGGTAAGGAGGAGAATGAGTACTAGTTGTACCTCCATAATGCAAAATAACCTGTTTGAAATTAAAAAGCCCAGCAAGAATTTCTTCCTTGATATCTGGTGCAAAAATCATGGTGTGTGTGTGTGTGTTTAGGTATGTGTGTAATCAGATTAATATGACTCTTCCTATAGCTACTGAAGTGGAGCGAAATTCAAACTAAATTCTGTTTTAGGAGCATTTCCTAGGGTCATATAACAGTATGTTGTTGTTATATGCCGTCAAGTTGTCTCTGACTCATAACGACCTCTCCTTGGGTTTCCAAGGCAGTATCACTATGGAAGTAGATTGCCCAATCTTTCTTCCAAGAAGTGGCTGGTGGGTATAATCCAGATAATTTGAGGAAAAATCAACACTCTTGAGTGCATTATATTCAATAGGCCCATAAAATCTATTCAAAAGCAACTTCTAAAGCTTAGGCTTGGAGATATTTCCCCATTTCCTCCAGGATTCCAAATACACACTCTCTGTGTGGTCCAGACCTGCTCATTCACACGTTTTTCCACCCAGATCCCTCCTCTCTACCTGGGTAAGGTTTATGCACTAACAAACCACATACCAATATTTTGCCCTTCTATCACTCATTCATTTACTGACTCCTTGAAATCAGGAAAATATGCTATTTTCCTCTTGAGTCAGGAAAATATGCTATTTCCCTCTTGAACTCAACTCAAAATATCAGTTTCTATTTCTTCCTCCTCTTGGACATTAGTATATCTGAAACACACAAGTAGAAAACACACCAAAAAAACCCAGTGAGGACATCGAGGAGCTTTTGAAATACTTGCTGGATTCTTCTTCTAGGAATTGAGAAAGGAATATTACATGTTTCATTGCTAAAACTGCAACAGGACAAAACAAAACATAAAAAATATTCAAGAGATTAGTTATATATTAGTTTGAAATTTGAAGCCATTTTCTTTAAGATGTCTGAATATGAGCAATTTTATGTGGCTCAGCTTCATGTTTTCTTCTTCAAAAGTTATCCTATTATATTTATTTGCCAATTCCTTCAGTGAAGCTTCAACTTCTTCCTTCAATACCATTGGTTCTTGAACAATGAGTTCTAAAGGAATTGGCAAAGGACAAGGCACCATGAATTGACAGAATACCCAGCAAGATGTTTCAACAAATCGATGCCACACTCGAGGCACTCACTCAGCTATGCCAAGAGATTTGGAAGACAGCTACCTGGCCAACTGACTGGAAGAGACCCATATCTGTACCCAATCCGAAGAAAGGTGATCCCACAGAATGTGGAAATTATTGAACAATATCATTAATATCACATACAAGTAAAATTTTACTGAAGATAATTCAAAAACAATTGAATACAGTCTGCACTATGGATTACATCTCAATATAAATAAAACAAAATTCTCACAACTGGACTTATAGGCAGCATCATGATAAATGGAGAAAAGATTGAGGTTGTGAAAGACTTTACTTTGCTTGGTTCTACAATTGACGCCAATGGAAGCAGCAGTCAAGACATCAGACGATGTATAACACTAGGCAAATCAGCTGCAAAGGACCTTTTTCAAGTGCTGAAGAGCAAAGATGTCTTCTTGAGGACTAATGTACACCTGACACAGGCCATGGTACTTTCAATCACCTCATAGCATATGAGAGCTAGACAATAAATAAGGAAGACCAAAGAAGAATTGATGCTTTTGAACTGTGGTGTTGGCATAGAATACTGAAAGTACCATGGACTGCTAAAAGAACTAACAAATCTGTCCTGGAGGAAGTGCAGCCGAAATGCTGCTTGGAAGCAAGAATGGCCAGACTTCATCTCACCTACTTTGGCCATGTTGTCAGAAGGGACCATTCCCTAGAGAAGAATGTCATGAGGGAAAGGCCCTCAATGAGATGGACTGACACAGTGGCTTCAGCGTTGGGCTCAAGTATAGCAAGGATCATGGAGCTGGTGTAGGACTATGAGGAGTTTCATTCTTCTGTGCATAGGGTCACTATGGGTCAGAGATGACTCAATGGCACCTAACAACAACAACAACAATTATATTTATTTGAGTATTTTTCACTAAATTGATTTTTTAATTGACCAGTTATTGAGGATCAAACTCTCCCTAAACATAAAACAGTATAAGTGAATTATCAGCTTTTCTCATGGGGCCATTACTATCTGGGACAACTCTCACAGACATTTTTATATAATCCTTACCAGTGTGTTGAACTTACCAGTGTGTACTAGGTACCTACACTTAGGGTGCCTTCTTAGCCACATTGGTCCAACAAGTGGGGAGATGGTCAAAAGAAAAATAGAACCCAGGTAACTGGATAAACGGCATAGTTTTGATTTTTTTTCCCAAATCATCTTCATCTCTTAAAATATTTTGTAAAGAAAAAAATTGATACATTTCCATTCTTCTTGATCACATCACAGTAATTAATGTCATGACAACAAGGAAAAAGATGAAAATTGAATCAAAAGAGAAGTTAATGTTTCTATTTGTTGCTTATATAAAATGTTCATTCCTCTCTAAAACTATTTTCAATAATCTTTTAAATCTTTGATTTACTCAAAAAGAAAAATCTCGGTAACCACAAAGAAAAATTATAAACCTTCACATCACAATAGAAAAGAGGACAAGCACAAATACTCAGCATATACTAAAACAACAG
>NW_006921692.1:7027270-7043187 GCF_000298275.1 Orycteropus afer afer | reverse complement strand
AAAAAAAAAAAAAAAGAAAAATCTCAATTCAGTTCCAATTATCTTTAATTTCCCATCAAGTTAACACTTTTAAGACTCTAGGAACAAAGAAGAGGAATCTCCTTTCTGTCCAGGAGAAGGAGGATCTAATTTCCACCTAAGAAAGAAATTAAAGGAAAGGGCCACATAGTCTCTCAAACTGGACGGCCCTTTGCTAGTGGTCTACCAATGGGCAGATTGATACTAATTCCTGAACTTTTCACCGGACTGATACAAACTGAATCTGATACAAACTAGATTCAATATTCTTTTACCAAAGGCTCAACCAATGTCCCAAAGCAGCACAGGCCATTAGAGCTTATTAAGCTCTTCACTTATCTATTTCTTTACAGCACTTGAGAGAGTCAAGGTCTCCCAGTTTAGGCCTTTGAAGGGTGTTACCCTGTTTACTCTCTCCCTCCCATGCTCTTCACTTCTCCCAGTCATCTTTGGATTCTCTCCTGTCAAAGATGAAAATTTTATACTCTGTTAGGAGTGAAAGAAAAGTAGTTTTACTGAGGAATAATAAAGCTTGAGCCAGGAAGCACTAAGCAAAAATACAAAGTGTTCCAATGTCTCTATCAAGTTAGAGGTTTTTATGCATAGAGAACAAAGGAAAGGTAAGAGGTTAATGATTGATTCATAGTCAGCTTTAGAATCTTTTGAAATGTAAAGACTGCCCATTTGGCTACTGGGGATTGAATTTTACCCCCTAGGTAGTAGCATCAACTGGTGTGGTTACACACATTTTTCCCAGGAACACATTGTTTACATCTTGACCTTTTCCTTCCTGGGAATGAATATTGGCCCCATCATTCTTAGTTCTGACATTAGAGCCTTCAGTTTGACACTTTTCTGTTTACATTTCCTCCTTTTGATCAAGTCTCTGCTAGAGGATCTCCCAGAGTGGAGTAGCCTTTCTTCTGGAAGGATTTTGTATATTTTCTTTAGGAGCTTTGGTTAATAAAAATAATTTTCATCACCTTGCCAAACTAATAGGCCTCATCTTCAGGGAGTAGGTTTTATAGGGAACATCTTAATGGACAAGGCCCACATTCAAAGAACATTTCTCAGTTAGAACAGAATGATAGAGGTCGAGATGAAACATACCCAGGGAGACAAAAGAGAGATGATTAAACAACACGATCATTGGTAAAAGCCTGTGAAACTACTATGATTTTATGTGTAGAGTTAAATGGTTTTCAAGTACAGCATTTCATGGATAAAATGTGTTGAATTGAAACAAAACATTTTATAATTACAATAACAGAGGCAATGAGAAATATAAAAATTTTCAAAATAAAGTAAATGTTTTCCACTATCCTCCTTTTAAAGAAAAAAAATTATTTATAAAATCATTTAAAGAAGCAACAGGATCATTAAGACAAGATATTATATGTTGCATATGATTAACATAGACTGTTATTTGCCCTATTTTCAGGAAAATGGACATAGCAATTATATTTTATTACAGCATAGAAACCTGCTTGGGCTGCAGTGAGAATGTCAAGGGCTTCTCAATTTTACAGTACAATCTTTCTCATTATTGTTATTTCAGTATTCATCTTTTGAAGCCCATGGGTACTGTGCCATAACATCTTCAAGTCCTTTCTGAAGTGTAAATACTGCTGCTACATGATCAAGCCAATGAAACACTCATTGAGACAATTGAAGTCTTCATATGGTCACATTAGCTGGTAAAGGGATTTCAGTAAAAATATGTCCTTTAGTCCATCCTGGCAGGAGCTAGGTTCAAATCTTAGTCATAGCAATTAGGGTATACTCAATAGATACCTGAACATCATAGCCAATCAGTGGCATACCAATTAGTAGCTTGAAAGATTATAGCTGATGTACATTTAGACATGAGAAGCCATCTCATAGGTCTCATGATGGCTGGGATTTTTATGAGTGTGGTTAGATTGTTCACAGGAAAGGGGAACAACCTGACTTAGCATCCCTACTTGGGGAGTTAACCAGATTAATTCACCTCACTGTTGCTGATATGGACCTACAATATAAAAGGAACTGTTAATGGGTTTGGAGGATTCTTTAGCTAACTCTTCTTGGGCAACTTTATTTAGTAAAGTAAGAGCTCTGTTAAGACCTGGGTTTCATTCAGATCTGAAAAGAGTGCATTTATCAATGGAAAATCTAGTAATAATGATTTCCATTATTTCACAGTAAAGAACTATTTCTCCATTGTTTTTGTATCCATAGATCAAGCATAACCCAATCATTTCTGTAGTGGAGAGAGCCACTAGGGAAAGCCAGAGTGACTTGGAGAGCACCATATATCCAAAAACTAACCTTTTAAAATAGTGAGTATAACATCTGCCCAATCTAGGAAAATACTAGTAGAGGCATGACTTTACCAGTGGTAAACATTTTTTTAAAAAGATAAAGGGATGTATTTTCAGACCTGGTTCAGGGTCTTGGGCCAGCCATCTGCATTAGATGTTATCTTCTTCTTCAGGTGACAGGGGTATTTAGATGTAACCTTCAGTTCTCTGATGGTTGACAAGTCCAAAGAGAAATCTTAGCCTTTTTTTAACTATGACAAGTGGATCCAAGATTTTATTCCTCTCATTTGTCTGCACATGGATTGATGAGGAGGACCAATATAGTCCCTTGCAATTGAGTTCTAATGAATCTGTTATTTGGTATCTTTTCCAATATATGTATTCTCCTAGAATGATGTTAGACAAATTTTGAGAGTCTAGTTTCTGTTTGTCAAAGGATTCTCTACCCTATGAAAGATATTGGATCAAAGTCTGGTAATACTTCAGTAATTCAGGTTGAACAATGTTAGAATCATAGTGGATGGCATAAAGAAGGACTATGGGTCACCCAGTAATTATTTCATAGGGGATACATTTGTGAAATCCAAATGGTGTGGATCTCATATTTAAAACATTTAAGAGATGGACCTTAGCCCAGGATAGATTAAAGCTTCACAAAGTGTTGCTATTTTGTCTTTATCATTCCAGTATTTCTCTCTACTAGGCCAGAAGATGGAGGATGATAGAACAGAAACAATATAGCCTATGAGAAATGGGCAAAATTTGACACAGTTCTTGGATGACTTGACTGGTGAAATTAGTGCCTTGATCACTACAGACATTTTGGTGTTCCTCCAGTAGGTAAGATGTTTTAAAGAAGTTTCATGCAGTAGCACAATGCAGGGGAAGGTTTTTCCCAATGTACAAATCAATACTGACACTTGTTTATAACTATTTGAGGGTGGAAGCTGAATAAACTCTAATTGCCAATCAAGGATGGGCTTGATTGCATGTAATATCCAGGTAGGACTTTAAGGTGTTTTCTAATTTTGTAATAAGGGCAAATAGAGCAATGGGTAGCAATATGTTTGGCAACCTCAAAAATTTTCTTAATCAACATTTGCTTTAAGTCTCAATCATTTTATTTTGTCCCATGTGGAAACCTTCATGTATAGTTTGTTTTTTAGGAACATGCAGGAAATTTGGTAAGACGGATTTCTTATTAGACCCAGTTCACAATTAAATGGCAGGATCTTAATAACAGCCTAGATTTCATGCCTTAATAAGGCCTGTTTGAGTTAATTGTTGGTGTTTAAAAAATTTTTCTATAATACATGAAGATTAGAATTATCATCAGACAAATGTGGGGGATTCCTTTCTTTATTTCTCATAAGTGCAGAAATAAGTTGAGAGGTAGCTTGTTTGGTTGTAAGATCACCAAGATTATTTCCTCTGATTTCTTCAATTTAGAGTACGTCTCTTGGTTAGCAAGATTGTATTTTTATTACAGGAATTTCAGAGGAAAGTAATAAAGCATCTAGAATGTCCACAACTAAGTCTCCATTTTTTTTTATGTCATTTCCAGAAGAGGTTAAAAATTCTCTTTGTTACCATAACATGTGAAAGTCATGTACAATTCCAAAACAATATCTAAATCCACTGTTTAGAGTCAATTCTGACTCTTAATGACCCTGTAAGACAGAATAGGACTGCCCCATGGTGTTTGAAGGCTATAATTCTCTATGGAAACAGACTGCCTCATCTTTCTTCTGCAGAGTTGTTGGTGGGTTTGGAACTGCTAACCTTTTGGTTAGCAGTCAAGCCCTTTATCCACTTCACCAGCAGGGCTCATAAAACTATATCTACTGCTTCCCATTGGAGGCACTCACTCAGTTATGCCAAGAGATTTGGAAGACAGGTACCTGGCCAACTGACTGGAAGAGATCCATATTTGTGCCCATTCCAAAGAAAGGTGATCCCACAGAATGTGGAAATTATAGAACAATATCAATATCGCATGCAAGTAAGATCTTACTGAAGATAATTCAGAAACGTTTGCAGCAGTATATTGACAGAGAACTTCCAGAGGTTCAAGCCAGATTCAGAAGAGGACTTGGAAGAATGGATATCATAGCTGTTGTCAGATGGATCTTGGCTCAAGGCAAAGAATACCAGAAAGATGTTTATTTGTGTTTTATTGACTATTCAAAGGCATTTGATTGTGTGGATCATGACAAATGATGGATAACATTGAGAAGAATGGGAATTCCCGAGCACTTGATTGTACTCATGAGGAATCTGTACCTTGACCAGGAGGCTGTCGTTCGAACAGAACAAGGGGACACTACATGGTTTAAAATCAAGAAGAGAGTGTGTCAGGGTTGTATCCTTTCTCCACACTTATTCAATCTATATGCTGAGCAAATAATCCGAGAAGCTGGACTATATGAAGAAAAACGTGGTGTCAGGATTAGAGGAAGAATCATTAACAACCTGAGATATGCAGACGATACAACTTTGCTTGCTGAAAGTGAGGATGACTTAAGGCACCTACTGATGAAGTTGAAGAATACAGTCTGCAGTATGGATTACGTCTCAATATAAACAAAACAAAAATCCTCACAACCGGACCAATGAGCAGCATCACAATAAATGGAGAGAAGATTGAGGTTGTCAAAGAATTCACGTTGTTTGGTTCTACAATCGATGCCAATGGAAGCAGCAGTCAGGACATTAGATGACATGTAGCATTGGGAAAGTCAACTGCGAAGGAACTGTATCAAGTGCTGAGGAGCAAGGATATCTCATTGAGGACTAAGGTGCCCTGACAAAAGCCATGATATTTCCAATCGCCTCGTATGCATGTGAGAGCTGGACAATGAATAAGGAAGACCGAAGAAGAGTTGATGCTTTTGAGTTGTGGTGCTGGCAAAGAATGCTGAAAGTACCATGGACTGCTAAAAGAACTAACAGATCTGTCCTGGAGGAAGTGCAGCCAGAATGCTCCTTGGAAGCAAGAATGGCCAGACTTCGTCTCACCTATTTTGGTCATGTTGTAAGAAGGGACCATTCCCTGGAGAAGGATGTCATGCTTGGTAGGGTGGAGGGTCGACGAAAGAGGGGGAGGCCTTCAACGAGATGGATTGGCACGGTGGCTGCAATGATGGGCTCAAGTGTAGCAGGGATTGTGGGGCTGGCGCGGGATCAGGCAGTGTTTCGTTCTGCTGTGCATGGGGTCGCTGTGAGTCAGAAACAACTCGACAGCACTTAACAACAACAACAACACTGCCTGTAAACATATTAATGGATCTTCTTGAAGAAATTCTACAAACTTTCCAAAACAAAACAGAACTTCAGTAAGGTCAATTAATTCATCTTGTTGGGCTGAAGTAGTTTCAGGGAAAGTCTGACTTTCAAGGACTTCAGTAGAAGTCATAACAGTGTATCCAAATTGACAGTGAATACACAACAAACAAAACTAAATCAGAGGTTTCTTTTAAGTCTTTCCTTGTGACTAAAAGTAATTCAGTCAAGTTTAGGCAATCATGTGTAGGACAATTGTTCTCGTTAGATGCAGGGAGAACAGCAGCAGCATTTAAACAGTCCATGGAATAGTCTACCATCAGATGAAGCCAGGGGGAAAACTTCATAGGAGGTATACTTGCTGGAAGAAATGTTGTGTCAAGGCAGAATTAAGTAAGACAGACATATTATCAGCACAGAGACACCTTAAAACTTTCACAGCACCATGTCTGCTAGTTCAGCTGTAGCAGCCACAGTCCAATGAAGGAAGGGTGTCCCCTGGCTACAGGGTTAAGATATAAAAATGAGCTAAATGTTTTTTGTACTTCTCGTTTTGGAGTTAGTGCACCTTAAGAATTTCCAGATACTTCATGTATGAATAAGGAAAAATTTAGGTGGTAATTAGGAAAACCTAGAGTGGGCATCCACCACTCATCTGTCAGTTTGTCGTACTGTAGTGGCTTGCATGTTGCTATGAGGCTGGAGGCTATGCCACTAGTGTTTCAAATGCCAGCAGGGTCACCCATGGTGAACAAGTTTCAGTGGAGCATCCAGACTAAAACAGATTCAGAAGGAAAAAGGGGTCATCCAATTCTTAAAGAACTGGCCAGTGAAAATCTTATGAACAGCCGTGAAACACTGTCTGATATATTACTGTTCTGGTTACCTCTGTGCTTCTCTAGCAGAAAATACAACAAATAGGATGGCTTTAACCAACAGGAGTTTATTCTCTGAGGCTGACAAACCCAAGGTTGACAAGTAAAAAGCCACAGTCTCAATGTTACCAAACAACATGGCAGGGCACTAATTCAACTACAGATGAAGTTCCCAGATCGGCAAGGTATGTTAGGCTGTTGAACAACAACTTGGCTATATGCAGGGTCAAGCATGCCAAAAGGCTAGAGACTGTTTCCAAGGCTTCTCCTTACACACAGGAAGCAGACCACACCCATCAGCTGCTCACAGTAGATTCCACCATGGAGTTGATTACCAGTCTCGTCATGAGGAATATTACATCCAGCTACCCAGTAACTCAACTAGGCCCTGCCAAGTTGACACACAAACTCAACTACCAAAATTACTGAAAAATTTTATGAATAGCTCTGAAACATGGTCCAATCTTGTGCCAGATAATGAACCCCTCAGGTATGAAGGCAAAATATGCCTGAGGAAGAGCTGCCTCCTCAAAGTAGAGTTAACCATAATGACATGCATGGAGTAAAGGTTTCAGGACTTCCATTTACTGATGTGGCATGACTCAACATGAGAAGGGAAGAAACAGCCACAAACATCCATTAATAATAATCAGAACATGGAATATATGAAGTATGGGTCTAAAAAAATTGGAAGTTGTCGAAAATGAATTGGAACACATAAAGATCAATATCCCAGGCATTACTGAGCTGAAATGGACTGGTTTTGGCCATTTTGAATCAGACAACCATATGGTCTACTATGCTAGGAATGACAAATTGAAAAGGAATGGTGTGACCGTCATCACCACAAAGTATATTTCAAGATTTATTATGAAGTACCATGCTGTCAGTAATAGGATTATATCCATAAACCTATGAAGAAAACCAGTTAATAATATGACTATTATTCAAATTTATGCACCAACCACTAAAGCCAAAGTTGAGGAAATTGAAAATTTTTACCAAATTCTGCAATCTGAAATTGACCAAATATACAATCAAGATATGTTGATTATTACTGGTGATTGGAATACAAAAGTTGGAAACAAAGAAAAATCACCAGTAGTTGGAAAATATGACCTTGGTGATAGAAATGATACAGGAGATTGCATAATAGAATTTTGTAAGACCAACAACTTATTCATTGCAAATACATTTTTCAATAACATAAATGGCAGCTATACATGTGGACTTCACCAGATGGAACACACAGGAAACAGATCTATTACATCTGTGGACAGAGATGGAGAAGTTCAATATCTTCAGCCGAAACAAGGCCAGGAGCTGACTGTGGAACAGACCATCAACTGCTCATATGCAAGTTCAAGTTTAAGCTGAGGACAATTAAAAGAAATCCATGAGATCCAAAATATGACCTTGATTGTATTCCACCTGAATTTAGGAACCATGTAAAGAATAGATTTGACATATTGAACACCAATGACTGAAAACCAGATGAATTATGGGATGACATCAAGAACATCATCAATGAAGAAAGCAAAAGGTCATTAAAAAGACAAGAAAGGGAGGAAAGACCAAAATGGATGTCAGAAGGGACTCTGAAACTTGCCCTTGAATGGAGAGTAGCTAAAGCAAATGGAAGAAATGACAAGATAAAAGAGCTGAACATATTTCAAAGAGTAGCTCAAGAAGACAAAGTCAATTATTTACAATAAAATGTGCAAAGGCCTAGAGTTAAAAACCAAAAAAGAACATACTCAGTATTTTTCAAAGTGAAAGAACTGAAGAAAAAAAAATCAAGGCTTGAGTGCAATACCAAAAGATTCTATGGGAAAAATATTAAATGATGCAGGAAACAGCAAAATAAAATGGAAGAAATACACACAGTCACTGTGCCCAAAGGACCTGGTTGGTGTTCTTCCATTTCAGGAGGTGGCATATGATCAACAACTAATGATACTGAAGGAAGAAAGTGAAGCTACACTTAAGGAATTGGCAAAAAAAAAAAAAAAACAAGCCTCCAGGAACTGATGGAAAATCCATTGAGATGTTTCAACAAACAGATGCCACACTGGAGACACTTACTCATCTATGCCAAGAAATTTGGAAAATAGGTACCTGATCAACTGACTGGAAGACAACCATATTTGTACCTATTCCAAACAAAGGTGATCCAGTAGAATGTGGAAATTGTCTAACAATATCATTAACATCACATGCAAGTAAAATTTTTCTGAAGCTATTTTTAAAAAGGTTGCAGTAGTGTATTGACAGCAAAAGTCCAGAAATGCAAGGTGGATTTAGAAGAGGGTGTGGAATAAAGGATATCACTGCTGATGTCAAATGAATCTTGGCTGAAAGCAAAGAATGCTTGTGCTTTACTGACTAAGTAAAAGCATTCAATTGTGTGAATCATAACAAATTGTGGATAACAGTGCAAAGAATTGGAATTCCAGAACACTTAATTGCACTCATGAAGAACTTGTACATAGATCAGGAGGCTGTTGTTCAACCAGAACAAAGGGATACTGCCTGGTTTGAAAGCAGGAAGGGAGTATGTCAGGGTTGTATCTTTTCACCATACTTATTCAATCTGTATGCTCAGCAAATAATCTGAGAAGCTGGACTTTATGAAGAAGAATGTGGCATCAGGATTGGAGGAAGATTTATTAACAACTTGTGATATGCAAATGACACAACCTTGATTGCTGAAAGTGATGATGACTTACAGCACTTACTGATGAAGATTAAACACAGTATGGATTACATCTCAACATAAAGAAAACAAAACTTCTCACAACTGGACCAATAAGCAGCATCACAATAAATGGAGAAAAGCTTGAAGTTGTTAAAGATTTTATATTACTTGGCTCCACTATCAACACTCATGGAAGCAGCAATCAAGAAATCAAGTGACACATTGTACTGAGCGAATCTGTTGCAAAAGACCTCCTTAAAGTGCTAAAGAGTAAAGATGTCTCTTTGAAGACAAAAATGTTCCTAACCCAAGCCATGGTGCTTTCCATAGCACCATGTAAAAGCCATGAATAAGGAAGACCAAAGAAGAGTTGATGTGTTGGTGTTGGTGAAGAATAGTGAAAGTACCATAGACTGCCAGAAGAACTAAAAAAATCTGTCCTGGAAGAAGTGCAGCTGGAATGCTCTGTGGAAGGGAGAATGGGACCATTCCCTGGAAAAGGATATCATGCTTGGTAAAGTGGAGGGTCAGAGATACAGGGGAAGGCCCTCAACGAGATGGATTGACACAATGGCTGCAACAATGGGCTCAGGTATAGCAAGAACTGTGAGGCTGGCACAGGACTAGGCAGTGTTTTGTTCTGTTGTACATAGGGTTGCTATGAGTCGAAGCTGACTCAATGGCATCTAAAAACAACAACAGCAAAGTGGGCATGTTCATTAAAATCTTTTTAATGAACTACACCTTCTTGATTGTCTGATTCAATTTGGAAAGGATCTGTCTCAGAGGCTTTTAAATTTTTGTATAAAAATTGATCCAACAACAAAAATTTGAGAATCCAGATTCAACAATATCTTGGTTTCACTAACAATATATGTGTTTCAGATACAGGAAAGATGAGAATAGCTTCTTTCAATTTAGGAGCAATAGAAATTCCCTCTGCAGAAATCAGGTGGCCCAAATATTTTACAGAAGCCTGAATCAACTGTAATTTTTCTCTAGAGACCTTATGTCTACCACAAGGTTTTAATAAAGCCACTCCTCAGAAGGAAGGTTGGGCAATCCTACTTCCGTAGTGATACTGCCTTGGAAACTCAAGGAGGGGTCACTATGAGTTGGGGCCGACTCGATGGCAAACAACAACAACAACAACAACTGGCTGATGTGGCATGACTCAAAATGAGCAGAAACAAATCAAACATCCATTAATAATTGGAACATAGAATCTACGAAGTATGAATCTAGAAAAATTAAATGTCATCAAAAATGAAATGGAACACATAGAGATCAATATCCTAGGCATTCATGAGCTGAAATGGACTGGTTATGGCCATTTTGAATTGTATCTGAAGGGGCATTGGAAAGTAATAGATGAGGGTTAGGGACTACTAGGAATCTAGGAACAACAAAACAATGGATTGTATACAAATTTGAACAATTTCCAGTCCTATTATTTGGTTTTTTAACCAGAAGAACAGAAGCATTACAAGGGCTGGTACAAGGAACAATTAAACCTTTAGAAAAGAAATATTGTATGGTGGGAGATAGTCCTTCTTTTTCTTCTAGTTTGAATGGATACTGGGGAATTACTGACAGAGGTTTAGATAAATCTATTTGAATTTTAATCAGCTCATCTGACAAAAATCAGCCTTCAGCTTTGGATATAGTGGCCCATAAGGTTTCAGGAACTAGGGAAAAGATGTCAGAAGGGAGAGTTGAATTTTGGAGAGGTTCAATAAGAGCTTGTATTAGCAAATGGCTTCTTCTTCCTGAATATTGTCTAATTCAGAGCCCATCTCTGTTGACTTAGGCATATCAGATAGACTCAAAAATATTTCCCCCTTCTGATTAAATTATAAATGACAATTCCATTTGATTAAAAGATTGACAGGGATATCAGAAATTTTGTAGGAGTCCTCACAGTGTTTGGAAAAATCTTTCACAAGGCTATGTAATTCTGAGTATGTGTATGCGACAAAAGTGATGCAAGGGGAATCTCTAGCATCACTGGAATCACTGTTGGGGTGAATTTTAAAGGAATTTCAAGGAAGGGTTTATTTGATGGTTTTTTAGGGGGAAAAGGGAAGTGCAGATAAAGTATTATCAGAAGAGTAGAAAGGCAAAAAAGTGTATAAATAGGTTGCAGCCATCAAGGGAGCTGAAGGAGTAGGGGCTGAAATTTGACATTGTAATCATTTATTGTGCTTAGTTTATTTAGAGACAGTGTCCTACAGGGAAGCAATTTTACTGTTCTCATGTATTTTAGAGGCTTCAATATACCAGTCAAAATAGGCATCCTGTTGGAACTGTTTAATCTGGAAGCCTCAGTTTTCTAAATTGCTGTGCAAAAAATATTGACTTAAATTAGTCCTAGTGACTGGTACACCATGTGATCCACAGCCTATATGACTATGAGAACAGAAAAACTAGATGGTACTTGGCTACCACTGTCAACCACTTAGAGGGGGATCTATGTAGGAGATCCTGGATAGACAGAACAATGTGAAATAAAAACCAAATCATTTGGGGAAAAAAGGGGGAGAGGGGATACCAGGTTTACTGGTCTGACAGAGCCTGGTGGAACCTCTGATACTATGGCCTCTAGATGCCCTTCAGGTCTGGAATTGAACCCACACTTCTGGCTTCCAGCCAAACAAAAGACAGACGTATGAGCTGAACATTTACCTGAGGTAGATATGCTCCTTGGATAGATCAATCATGGGAGAAAGAAGGACTATTTACACACAGGGAGACAGCTCAGGGGGCAGGAGTGCACGGAGGGATGGACACAGGGAAGAAGTAACTATCGGGAGTAAGTGAAGTGGGAGGGGAGCTGTTGCATTGGGGTAAATTGTGGTCAATGTCATGAGACAAAGTGTATGTGAACTGCTGTATGGGAAGTGAGTTTGCTCTGTAAATTTTCACCCAAATCACAATTAAAAAAAAAAAAAAAATGTTGACTTAGATCAAAAGAAGCCCAAAATCCAAAAACACAATAATGACCAGTATTGGTCAGGTGGAATCTGGTGAGACCCCCCAATACTATGGCCCTGAGATACATTTTGGGTCTGGAATAAAACTCACTCCCAGAGGCTGGCTCTCAGACCAATAGTGAACAAGATGTACATGCAGAACCACTCAACCCACAGTCACACACCCACATACTCTATGGAAGTGCAACCCTTAGAGTAATTGACCACAGGGCAACAGAGGCACAACATTTGCACAGAGGAAATGCAAGACACACTTTAAAAAAAAGAAGAAGAAGCCCAAAGTAGCCACAGACTTTCCAAACTCTCTCAAGTGAGCTTATTTCAGACATACAAGAACATAAATGATAAGGGACCATATAGTGAGCGGGAGACCTAGAAGTGGTTCCAAACATCCTTTAGATATAGCATTCCCCATTTTATAATGACAGTTACAACAAAACAAACTTTTACTTACAAAACCCAAAACAAATCCATAATAAAACTCAAAAAACTATCAAGATAAAGGAACAGAAATGCTTCATAAGGTTTCAAAGGCTGTAAATTTTTATAGAAGTTGACTGCCAGATATTTCTCCCAAAGAATGTTTAGTGAGGTCAAACTGCCAAACGTTCAGTTAGCAGCCAAGCACACAACCATTGCACCACAAGGGCTCCTACCGAATGTTACCATTATTATTATTAGGTGCTGTCAAGTCTGTCCCAATTCAAAATGACCCTATATACAACAAAACAAAACACAGTCTGGTCCTGAGCTATTCTCACAAATATTGCTATGCTTGATCCCATTGTTCCATCCACTGTCAATCTATCTGATTGAAGGTCTTTCTCTTTACACTACCACTCTGCCTTACCAAGCATGATATTTCAGTATCTATGAAAGCAGATACTCTCTGCTTTCAGCTAAGATACATCTGATTTCAGCAATGACATCTTTCACTGCATATCCTTTTCTGAACCCAGCTGGAATTTTTGGTAATACCTTGTCCATGTATAGCAGCTACCATTTTTAAATTATCTTCAGCAAAATTTTACTTGCATATTATATTAATACGGAGCTCTGGTAGCATAGTGCCTAAGGCACTTGACTGCTCACCAGAAGGCTGGTGGTTCAAACTCAACAGCCAATCCTCGGAAGGAAGATGGGGCAATCTACTTCTGCAGTGATACCACCTCAGAAACCCAAGGAGGGGTCGCTATGAGTCGGGTCTGACTCGACGGCACATAACAACAAAACAAAACATTATATTAATGATATTGTTTGATAATATTTATATGCTGTTGGATCACCTCTTGAGCACAAACATGGATTTCTTCCAGTTGGTTGGTGTTTCAGACTGGGTTCTCTAGAGAAGCAAAACCAGTAAAGCTTATATAGAGAGAAAGAAAGAAATTTATCTTACGACAATGGCTCACACACTTTTAGAAGCTGGCAAGTCCCAAGTTCCTGGATCAAACAACAAGCTGGAAGATTTTCTCAACTCATGCAGCTGCAGGGCCTGATGAGCTCAAGGTTGGCAAGCAGTATACCAGCTATTGACTCCAATGGATGATGAATCCAAGATCACCAGGCCAAATGGTGAATTGTTCACTCACAAAGAGTTGTAGGCAGCACAACAGGATCCAGATCTACAGAAGAATCTTTTTCCCAGGATGTCCATATATATATTGGAAGCAGGGCACATCCCTAGGGAAACTCCCTTTCAATGGATTGGCTGCTCAAAACATATACATCCTATCTCATCATGGGAATAACCACATTGCAACTGCTGAAACCAGTCAGAATCATGGTCCAGCCAAGTTGACACACAACCCCAACTATCACAGTTGGCCAGGTAACTGCCTTCCAAATTTCTTTGCTTAAATGAGAAAGTTTCCAGCATTACATCTGTTTTTTGAAGCATCACAGTAGGCATTCCATCCATTTCTGAAGATTTTTTTTTCACCGATGCTTTCAGTGCATCTTGGACTTTTTCCTTCAATACTATTGGTTCTTGATGATATGCTACCTCATGAAATGAAAGAACATTCACCAGTTCTTTTTCATACAGTTCCTCTGCATATTTCTTCCATCTTCTTTTGATGCTTTATGTGTTGTTCAATATTTTGCCCATAGAATCCTTCAGTATTGCAACTTGAGGCTTGAATTTTTTTCAATTCTTTTAGCTTGAGAAATTTCAAGCGTGTTAATTCTTTTGGTTTTCTAACTCCAGGTCTTTTCACATTTCATTCATAATACTTTACTTTGTCTTCCAGAGCCAAAGCCCTATTCAGTTTTATTATTTCATCATTACTTCCATTTGCTTTACCTACCCTACATTCAAGAGCAAGTTGAATCTCTTCTGATTTTAATTTTGCTCTTTTCTTTCTGTACTGCCTTTGTAATGACCTTTTGCTTTCTCCTTGTATGATATACTTGATGTCATCCCACAACTCCTCTGGTCTTATGTCATTAGTGTTCAATGTATCAAATCTATTATTGATATGGTTTCTAAATTCAAGTGGAATATACTCAAGGTTGTACTTTGGCTCCTCTTGTGGACTTGTTTAATTTTCTTCACCTTGAGCAATTGATGGTATGTTCCATAGTCAGCCCCTGGAACTTGTTCCATAGACAATACACAAATAAACAGTCATGGCTCTGTTCCAATAAAATTTTATTTACAAAAACTAATAATGGGCCATATTTGCTCCATAGGTAGTTGTTTGCCAATCCCTGGTCTAGAATATTAATCTAGATCCTAGATTTAAAAAATATCTAGGTTTTCATTGATTCAAAATTTTTTATAAAAGGTATATGAAGACACTTGTCAGGACAGACCTATTTACTTACAAAATACGAATAAAGAAAATTATCACAACATTTTAAAACTTCAAGAAACCTATGAGAACATGTAGTTCATGCATCTTATTTTACAGATCATTAAAATGTGATAAAGATGTTGGTAAAGAACCAGGTCCACAGAACTGCAATCCACAACTATCACAATCCAAAAAAATTAGCAGGAAATTGAGAAAGAGAAGCACAATTTGCCTGTTAATAACACTGAGACTATAAACACTATCAACTATATTGTAAAAAGTATCTGGTCTTCTGATACCTATCGTGTTAGCTGGAATTCACGGCTACTTTTCCAGTACTACTGCAGTCAAAAGGGACCTTCAAACACGAGAGACAATTGATCCTGAAAAAAATTGCCCCTCTCTACCCTAAAGATACACACATTGCACACATTCACATGTATATACACAACATACATATGGTTATTATGTGTTCTGCTTACTGAGTGCTGATCTGACAGGAATATATACCACAAATGGGATGGCCTTAACAAACAAGAGTTTATTCCTACAATTTGGAGGTTTTAAGTCCAAGTTCAAAGTGCCAGGCTCTAGGGGCTGGGTGAAAGCCCCTCAACCTTGGGTTCCAGCTCTGCCTCCTGCTCCTGGCCCACTGGAACTAGAGGCATTTCTTCACTCAGATAGCTGCTGGCTGTTGAAGCTGAGAAGTCCAAACGTTGACAAGTAAAACAGCCCAGTCCCGATGTTACCAAACCACATGGCAGGCCATTAACTTAAGTCCATTCTAAGTCCCCAGGTCGGTAGAGCATAGCAGGCTGCTGAACAACGACACAGCTACATGCAGGGTCCAAGCGTGCCATAAGCTAGAGACCAATCCCAAGGCTTCTCCTTATATACAGGAAGCAGACTACATCCCAAAGGCAGCTACTCAGCTGCTTGTGGTAGATCCC
>NW_006921692.1:7020439-7026859 GCF_000298275.1 Orycteropus afer afer | reverse complement strand
AACTCCTTGGCCATAACAAAAAACCTTGAAGGAATAACTTGTGTCAGATTCATCTCTGTATTATCAGTTCTTAGCAAGATACACAGAGTAGGCATTCAATAACTGCTTATGTGGTAACTGAGAACATTCTCAGTTAAGTAGATAACTTTAACTAAGGTATTTAAACACTAAAAAATGCTACCAAATTCATTCTCATCTTTATTTGTAATATCTATTATTAGCAGGCAAAACTATTTGGCTTTATTACACTCTTAAGTTATGTTTCCCAGCTGTGTTTTTGTAGCTGTGAAATTTAGTCCTCTGATTACATCTTAGCAGTTTACATTTTAGCTGTGAAACAGGATTTTGTTTCAAGCTAGCTAGCAAGACAACTTTTGTTACATCACTTTCAAAAACTGTCAAATCAGAAATAGCAACTTAAAATACATCAATATGTACCATGCTTTTTCTCATGTGATTTCTACCAGGTAGTAATTAGTTATGTTGACCATTTGAATAACTTTATAATTTTATCCATAGGAATTTCAGTTATGTTCTGAATAAAGAAAATATCCTACATAAAGAAAAGGACACTGGGCCATTGTTTCTTATTCATTGATAAAATTCATAGAAAATTCTTTATTCTGAGAAAGTTTATATGTACGTGAGCACAAATAGATGTTTTGTTAAGGAACAAACCAAATTATATGTTGCTTAATGTGGGAAGAATATCCATGTTCAAATGAAGATTTAACTTGCTTAACTCTTTAGAATGTGATACTCAAAGTGAGGTACTTGAACCATCACCTGGAAGCTGGTTAAACCCACTTCCATCGAGTGGATTTCAACTCATAGTGATCCTCACTGGGTTTCCAAAGCTGGTATGCCATCAGAGCTCCTTAGAAGCTGGTTAGAAATGCTGAATCACAACTATTTAATCAGAACGGTCATTTGGCTGCTAACCAGAAGGTCAGAGGTTCAAACTACCAGTTGCTCCTCAGAAGGAAGATGGGGCAAAATATTTTTTGCCCCATAAAGGTTACGGCCTCCAAAATCCAATGGGGGTCACTATGAGTCAGAATTGACTGGATGGCAGTGAGCTTAGTTTGTTTGAGTTTTTTTGTTTGTTTCTTTGATCTGTTAGCAATAACCCCAGGGGATGCATAATCAAATTGAATTTGACAAGCACTAGTCTGCAACTAGATATTTTCAGAAAATTTTGAATATAATATGCAAGCTGCGCATTGATAGATTGGTTAGATAAGATTTGTTGGTCACAAATATACTAGAATATTTATGTTCATATCATATCATTCTTAGTGTAATCACATTTGAAAACTTTATATTTATCTCCCTGATACTCCATCACTGAAATTGTATTTGGAAATCACCCACTTAGACTTGGTAAAACTCACAAAATCAGTATCATTTCTTTATAGTTTCATACCCTTTTGGACCCCAAAAAAACAGTTTACACTTATTTTACCCATGAGACTAAACCAAATAATATCAGGCTCTTTCCAAAATCAAATCCATTTTCCACATATAAATACTTGCTTTCTTTGGGAGTAATAAAAAGATTGGACTATAGGCTCTGAAAACATGAAAAAGAGTTGAAAAAAATGTTTGAACTATAGCAGCATAATCATTTATTCCTTACATTTTCTTTTGAAGCTTCCTGCATCATTCAATATTTTGTCCATAGAACTCTTCAGTATTGCAACTTGAGGCTTGAACTTTGCACATTTCATTATACTTTACTTCATCTCCTTGAGCCAATTTTTGAAATCTGTTGTTCATCTCTTTCACTCCATCATTTCTTCCATTTGCTTTGGTTACTCTACATTGAAGAGCAAGTTGCTGAGTCTTTCCTCACATTCATTTTGGTTTTTTTTAGTTTCTTTCCTGTCTTTTAATGACCTTTTGCTTTCTTCATGTATGATGTCCTTAATGTCATCACACAACTCATCTGGTCTTTGGTCATTAGTGTTCAATGCATCAAATTTATTCTTGAGATGGCTATAAATTCAGCTGGGATATACTCAAGGTTATACTTTGGCTCTCATGGACTCCTCTGTGCTAAAAACTGTCCTGGAAGAGCTGGATCCCAGCTTTGTGCTGTGAGCTCATCCCAGGACCTGCCTACTTGCAGCATGTTTCCTCTCTTCTCCCTTTCTACTCCCACCTAAGCGGCAACCTGAGCCAGAGGAGTTTACGCTCTGTTTCTCAGAAATGTTGTCCACTTCCTCAGCTGAGTTCCCAAGGTTATCATCAGAAGCTGCTGTTGTGGGCAGTCGAGTTCCCAAAGCCACTGTTGGCTCCTGGCATCCCTCCTCTCCTATTTCCTCCACGGTTCCCTCCTGTATTATTTAAAGAGTTTTCCACTTCTCCATCTCACAATCTCACCTGCTGCCGGGCAGGTTTGTTTATTTTTATTTTTCCCAGATGTTTACCCTTCTTCTTCTTTTTTTCCCCTTCTTCTCCACTAAATCTGGCCTTCTCTAACTTAATGTGCTGTTGGCAGCCCAAGAGTCCCTGCTTCAAACTGCTGCACCTATTTTGTTATAGGGGACACCAGGTCCATTGGCACAACATAATACATAAATATCTTGTTCCACAACCTACCTTGATGAGTAGTGACTGGGTTTTCAAAGATTTTGAGCGGCCATCTAAGATACAGCTAATGGTCTCCTATTGTCAGAAGTGAAGAAGAGTAAAGAAAACCAAGGGCATTTGGAAACAATCAGCCCTAGGACATGATGGACCTCAATATCAGAAGATCTTGATAGTGCCTGGCTACCAATACCAATCACTTGGGAAGGGATCAAAACTGGATATCCTAGATAGAGTGAGAGGAAAAATGTGGAACAAACTCCAAAAACATAATAACGACCAGAATTACTAGTCAGATGGAGTCTAATGGGACCTCCAATCCAAGACTATGGCCCTGGGATGCACTTTGGGCCTGGACTGGAATAAAAATCACTGGCTGGCTCTCATCCCAACAGTAATAAGACTTATCTGCTGAACACTCAACCCAGGGCAACGCACCCACCCACTCTACAGAGATACATCCCTTGGAGCAACGAGCCATGGGGCACCAGAGGGGCAACATTCACACAGAGGAAAAGCTGGACAGACAGGACTGCATAACTAAGAAGGGCACAGGGATGGGGGTGATCACTGGGAAGGAAGAGGAAGAGAGTGGGTTAGGGTTGGGGGTGGTAATTGGGGAGTGAAACCAAATGTACATGAACTGTTGAATGTAAAAAAAATTCTGCTCCGTAAATTTTCACCTAAAGCACAATTTTTTTAAAAAATCTGATAAAATAGACTTCAAAATGCAAACCAGTATAAGGGACAAGGAAGATAACTATATGATGTTAAAAGTGTCAATTGACTAAGAGTATATCACCATAATAAATATCTATGCACCCAACCCAAAACTCCAAAATACATAAAGCAAACATAAACTGATTTGAAAGGAAAAACAGACAATACTGCAATAGTAGTGTGAGATTTTAACACACCACTTTAGAGGAAGGACAGAACAACTAGAAAAAACTCAGCAAAAATACAGAAAATCTCAACACAATCAACCAACTTGACCTCACAGACATAGACAGAACACACCACCCAACAGAAGAACAGTACACATTCTTCTCCAGTGCACATGGATAATTCTCCAGGGTAGACCATATATTAGGCCATAATATAACCCTCAATAAATTTAAAAACATGGAAATACTTTAAAGCATCTTCTTGGATAACAATGCTATAAAATTAGAAATCAATAATAGGAAGACCTAGGGGGGGAAAAAATCAAACACACAGAAACTGAATAATATACTGCTCAAAAACTACTGAGTAACAGAAGAAACAAAGTGTGAAAAAAATCTTACCAAAAAAAAAAAAAAAGAAGAAGAATGAAAATACAACCTACCAAAACCTTTGGGACACAGTGAAAGCAGTAGTCTGAGGTCAAATTACAGCAATAAATCCACACATCAAAAAAGAAGAAAGAATCAATCAAAATCAACACTTTTACCCAAAAACACCAACAATTAGAAAAAGAGCAATAAAAGAAATCTACAGTATCCAAAAGAAAGGAAATAATAAAGATCAGAGCAGAAATAAATGAAGCAGAAAAGAAAAACAATAGAGAAAATCCACAAGACAAAAAACTGGTTCTTTAAAAGGATTAATAAAATCAACATATCACTGGCAAATTTAACAAACAAAAAGAAAGAGAGGATGCAAATAACACAAATATTTCTCCATTGATGATAATGTTGGCTGTTGGTTTTGCATATATGCCCTTTAATATGTTGAAGATTGTCCCTTCTATTCTAATTTTGCTGAGTGTGTTTTGGTTTTGGTTTTCAATTTCTTCATTTTTGGGTCTGTTCAAGTATTTCATCTCAAAATGGGTTAGTTTAGGTAGGTCTTGGGTTGCTAGGAATTTGTTCCTCTCTTCTAGGTTCTTGAATCTGTGGGAGTACAGTTCTTCATAATATTCTTTTATAACAAAATAATAAATTGAGCAGATCGTAAAAAAAAAAAAAACCTCCCCACAAAAAAAGTCCTGGCCCAGACAGATTCATAGGAGAATTTTACCAAACATTCAGAGAAGAGCTGACACCTATACTACTTAAACTATTCCAGAAAATAGAAAACTCCCAAGTTCATTCTATGAAGCAAGCATAACTCCAATACTAAAACTAGGTAAAGATAGAACTTTTTAGTTTCCCTTTTTAGGAAAACTACAGACCAATATCCCTCTTGAATATAGACACCAATATTATCAACAAAATCTTAGCCAACAGAAGACAACAACATATTAAAAAAAAAAAAAAAGTACATCACATCATGACCAAGTGAGATTCATACTAGGTATGTAAGGATGGCTCAATATCAGAAAAAATAATCAATGTAGTCAATCACATTAATAAAAGAAAAGAAACATACGATCATATCAATTGATGCAGAAAAGGTAGTTGATAGAATCCAACTTGATTCCTGTTCAAAACACTCAGCAAAATAAGAACAGAAAGGAAAATCTTCAACATATTAAAAGGCATATGTGCAAAACCAGCAACCAACATTATTGTCAATGGAGGAAGACTCAAATTATATCCCTTGCGAATGGGAACCAGACAAGGATGCCCTCTATCACCACTTGCATTTAACATTTTATTGGAAGTCCTAGCCAAGGCAAAGAAGAGAAATAAAAGGTATCCAAATTGGCAAAGAACAGGTAAAGCTATCTCTGTTTTGCAGATGACATGATCCTACACACGGAAAACCTAAAATACTCAGCAAGAAAATTACTAAAACCAATAAAAAGTTTCAGCAAAGTGGAAGAATACAAGATCAAAATTTAAAAATAAGTTGGATTCCTCTACATTGACAAAGAGATCCCTGAAAAAGAAATAAGGAAAGCAATACCAAAAAGACAATATACTTAGGAAAAATCTTAACAGGGATACAAAAGACATATACAAAAAAAAACTGCAAAACTTTACTACAAGAAACTACAAGAGACCTACATAAATGGAAGCACAGGCTATGTTCATAGATGTGGCTGTTGTTAGGTGCCATGAAATCATTTCCAACTCATACCAACCCTATGCACAGCAGAACGAAACACTGTCTAGTCCCATGCCAGCTCCATGATCCTTGCTATACTTGAGCCCATCGCCACTGCCACTGTGTCGATCCATCTCATTAAGGGCATTCCCCTCTTTTGTCAAGCCTCCACTTTACCAAGCATGACATCCTTCTCCAGGGAATGGTCCCTTCTGACAATATGACCAAAGTAGCTGAGGGAAAGTCTGGCCATTCTCACTTCCAAGGAGCATTCCAGCTGCACTTCCTCCAGGACAGATTTGTTAGTTCTTGTAGCAGTCCATGGTACTTTCAGCATTCTTCACCTGCACCACAAAATCAACTCTCTTGGTCTTCCTTATTCATTGTCCAGCTCTCACATGCATATGAGGCAACTGAAAATACCATGGCTTGTGTGAGGTGCTGAAAGAAACATCTTTGCTCTTCAGCACTTGAAAGAAGTCCTTTGCAGCTGATTTGCCCAGTGCTCTATATAGTCTGATGTCCTGACTGCTGCTTCCATTGGTGTTGACTGTAGAACCAAAAAATATGAAGTTTTTGACAACTTTAAACTTTTCTCCATTTATCATGATGCTGCTTATTATTTTTATTTTCTTTATATTGAGATGTAATCCATACTGCAGACTGTAGTCTTCAAACTTCATCAGTAAGTGCTTCAAGTCTTCCTCACTTTCAGCAAGCAAAGTTGTGTTGTCAGCATATCATAGATTGTTATTGATGCTTCCTCCAATCCTGATGCCACATTCTTCTTCATATAGTCCAGCTTCTCAGATTATTCACTCAGCATACAGATTGAATAAGTGTGGTGAAAGG
>NW_006921692.1:7011269-7019734 GCF_000298275.1 Orycteropus afer afer | reverse complement strand
TCCCCATAAAATCTTTCAATATTGCAACTCAAGGCTTAAATTTTTTCCTCAGTTCTTTCAGCTTGAGAAATGCTGAGTGTGTTCTTCCCTTTTGGTTTTCTAACTCCAGGTCTTTGCACATTTCATTATAGTAATTGGCTTTGTCTGCTTGAGCTGCTCTTTGAAATCTGCTCAGCTCTTTTATCTTGTCATTTTTTCCATTTGCTTTAGCTACTCTCCACTCAAGGGCAAGTTTCAGAGTCTCTTCTGATATCCATGTTGGTCTTTTCTTCCTTTCCTGTGTTTTTAATGACCTTTTGCTTTCTTTATGGATGATGTTCTTAATACCATCCAACAATTCCTCTGGTTTTCAGTCATTGATGTTCAATGCATCAAATCTGTTCTTAGATGGTCTCTAAATTCAGGAGGGATATTACCAAGGTCATGTTTTGGCTGTCATGGACTTGTTTTAATTGTCTTCAACTTCAAGTTGAACTTGCCTATGAGCAGTTGATCGTCTGTTCCACAATCAGCTCCTGGTTTTGTTTTGGCTGAAGATATTGAGCTTCTTCATTGCCTCTTGCCACAGATGTAGTCAATCTGATTCTTGTGTACTCCATCTGCCAAAGTCCACATGTATAGCCACCATTTGTGTTGTTGAAAAAAGCTAGTTGCAATGAATAAGTCGTTGGTCTTACAAAATTTTATCATGTGATCTCCAGTGTTATTTCCGTCACCAAGGCCAAATTTTCCAACACTGGTGATTCTTCTTTGTTTCCAACTTTTGCATTCCAGTCACTATTGATAATTAACACATCTTGATTGCGTGTTTAGTCAATTTTAGGTTGTAGAAGTTGATAAAAATCTTCAGTTTCCTCATCTGTGGCTTTGGTGGTTCATGAGTAAATATGAATAATAGTAGTATTAACTGGTCTTCGTTGTAGGCATATGGATATTATCCTATCACTGACAGCATTGTGCTTCAGGACAGATCTTGAAACATCCTTTGTGATAATGAGTGCCACGCCATTCCTCTTCAAATTGTCATTAGTGACAGAGTAGATCATATGATTGATTCAAAATGGCCAAAACTGGTCAATTTCAGCTCACTAATACCTAGGATATCAATCTTTATGTGTTCCATTTCATTTTCAACAACTTCCAATTTTTCTAGATGCATACTTCATATATATATGACTGCTAACCAGAAGGCTACTGGTTCAAACCCACCAGCCACTCCTCAGAAGGAAGCTTGGGCAATCTACTTCAGTAGTGACACCACCTCGGAAACCCAAGGAAGGGTTGCTATGAGTCGGACTTGACTCAATGGCAGTGAGTTTGGTTTGGTTTGGTTTTATTATTAATGGATGTTTGCAGCTGTTTCTAGTTAATTTGAAATCGTGCCATGTCAGCAAATGGAGGTCCTGAAAACTTTACTTTATCTATATCATTAAGGTTGGTTCTACTGTGATGGGGCTGCTCTTTCCCAGGTGTATTTTGAGTGCCCTCCAACCTAAGGGGCTCATCTTTCTACACTGTATTGGACAATGTATTCTGAGCTATTCATAAATTTGCCCAGTAATATATCTGACAGTGTTTTTCTGCTATTCATAAGGTTTTTCCTGGCCAATTCTTTTAGAAGTAAAGGTCTCTTCCTTCTTCCTAGTCTGTATCAGATTGTAACCTGCATTGAATCCTGTGCACCATGTACAACCCTGATGGCATATGAAACACCAGTGGCACAGCCTCAAGCCTCATAGCAACATGAGAGCCACCACAGTATGACAAATTGACAGACAAGTTTGTCTCCCTTAGCTTTTTGAAAACTCTCCACCATCCCCTTACCTGGATCCTGCCACTTTGTCATCCTAGCTGTCCCTCCTTCTTGCCTCTTGGGTGGAGCCTGTCTCCCTCCCTTACCTGGATCCTGCCACTGTTCAGGGATAGGAAATGTCAATTCTACCTAAATTAATCTATGCATTCAATGCAATCCTAATCCAGAGTCCATCAGCATTCTTTAAGAAGATGGGAAAACCAATCACTAACTTCATATGGAAAGGAGAGAGACCTCAGATAAAAAAAAGCATTGCTGAAGAAGAAAAACAAAGTAGGAGGTCTCACACACCCAAATCTCAAAACCTACTATACTACCACAGTAGTCAAAATATCTTGGTGTTAATACAACAATAGACAAATAGACCAATGGAACAGAATTGAGAACCCAGAAATAGACACATCCATCTATGAACAGCTGATCTTTGGCAAAAGACCAAAATCCATTCAATGGGGGAGAGATCACCTCTTTAACAAATGGTACTGGCAAAATTGGATATCCACTTGCAGAAAAATGAAACAAGACCCATAACTTACGCTGTATACAAAGACGAACTCAAGATGGATCAAAGACTTAAATGTAAAACCAAAACCATAAAGTTCATCAAAGATAAAATAAGGCACAAACCTAGGGGCCCTAATGGCAGAAATAGACTATCAAGCATAATCCAAAATGCACAAGTAGTGGAATTGAAACTAGATGACTAGAACCTTTTAAATATTAAATTCTTATGCACATCGAAAGACTCCTTTACTCTGAAAGGGTAAAAAGAGAACTTACAGATTGGGAAAAAAAATATTTGGCTATGACATCTGACAATGGACTTATCTCTAAAATTCATAGAAAACTTCAACACCTCAATACCAAAAAGACAAACACTCTAATTCACAAATGGGCAAAGGACATGAACAGACACTTCACTAAAGAAGATATATAGGTGGCCAACAAACAGATGAGGAAATGCTCACAATCATTAGCCATTAGAGAGATGAAAATCAAAACAAGAATGAGATATCATCTCACCCCACCAATAATAGCAAAGACAGAAAATAATAAATGCTGACAAAGTTTCAGAGAGACAGGAACTCTCATATACTGCTGGTGGGACTGCAAAATGGCACAGCCACTATGGAAAATGGTATGGCATTTCTTTAAAAAACTGAAAAGAGAAATACTATTTTTTCAGCAATTCCATTACTAGGAATATATTCTAAAGAGGTGAAATCCAGGACATGAATAGACATATGCACACCCAAATTCATTGCAACACAATTCACTATAGCAAAGAGATGGAAACAACCTAAGTGCCCATCAACAGATGAATGAATAACCAAACTATAATACATTCACACAATATAATACTATGCAACATTAAAGAACAATGAAGAACTCACAAATCACCTCATCACATGGATGAATTTGGAGGCCATTGTACTGAGCGAAAAAAGTCAATCATAGAAGGACAAATATTGTATGAGTCCATTATTGTAATAAGTCAAGGAAAGGTTTACACAGGGAAGGAAATTCATGTTGTTGGTTACTGGGGAAGGGAGAGAAGGGGAGAGAAAGTTTCTGACTAGTTAAGAGTCACATGTTGATATGGGTGAAGGGAAAGGCAATATAACAAAATTGTGTGGCCAGTACAAGGACAATGGGAAAAAGGAGGACACGGAAGTGTGCACAAAAGATAGATACAAGAGAAGCAAATATATTATATGCACAATACTGCATTACCAGTGGCAGCAAACACTAGGCTATGGGAAAATACATAGACAGGTGAGAAGATCAGGAGTAGATAGGAGAATAGGAATATAGCCAAGACTAAGGACGGATTTGGCTGCAGATAGTATTACATATGTACTTGTGCTACAAAATTACCCATATGCATTACAGAAGTAACAGAGTACAAGACTGGAGTAGCTTCTCAGAGACAACCAAATACCTTGAGGGAAAGAATCATCGGGCCTACAGGCTCAAGATCATAGCCTCAGGGGACATCTTGCTCAATTGACACAGTACATAGTACATAAAATCTTGTTCTACATCTTACTTTGGTGAGTAGCTAGTGGGGTCTTTTGGGCAGCCATCTAAGATGAAACTATTGGTCTCCTCTCATCTGGAGCAAGGAAGAGTGAAGAAAATCAAAGTCATTTGGAAACAATTAGTCCAAAGATGTGATGGACCATGAGGACCTCAGCCTTCATAACCCTGAGACCAGAACTACATGGTGCCAGGCTACCAATGTGAACCATTGAGAAAGGGATCATAATTGCAAATCCTGGATAGAGTGGGAGGAAAAATGTGGAAAAAAATTCAAAAGCACAAAAATGACCAGATTTACTGGTCGGATAGAGACTGGTAGAACTCCTCAGACTATGACTCAGGGTTATCCTTTGGGCCTGATAATGGACTCACTTCTACAGATTAGCTCTCAGCCCAACAGTAGAAAGATCTACAAGCAGAACACCTACCCACAGGAAATGCACCCACCTACCCTGGGGAAATGCACTCCTTAAATAATCAACCATGAGACAACAGAAGGGCAGCATTTCACATAGAGGGAAATCTGGACAGAAAGAAATGCACAGATAAGAAGGGCACAGGGAAGAGGTAGTCATGGGGAGGAGATGAGAAGAGAGCTTTTTATGGTTTGGGATTGTAATCATGGCCATGAAACCAAACATGTGTAAACTGTTGAGAGTAAAATGGATCTGCTTTGTAAATGTGCACTCAGATCACAATAAAGAATTTTTAAAAATTGATTAAAATCTTCAATTTCTTTATCTTTGACTTTAGTGGTTGGTGTGTAAATGTGAATAATACTCACATTAGCTGGTCTTCCTTGTTGTTGTTGTTAGGTGCCATTGAGTTGGCTCCAACATAGCAACCCTATGTACAACAGAATGAAACACTGCCCAGTTCTGTGCCAGCCTGCAATCCTTGCTGTATCTGAACACATTGTTTCAGCCACTGTGTCAATCTATTTTGTTGAGGGCCTTCCCCTTTTTCATTGACCTTCCTCTTTACCAAGTATGATATCCTTCTCTAGGGAATGGTCCTTCTGACAACATGACCAAAGTGGGTGAGACAAAGTCTGACCATTCTCTCTTCCAAGGAGCATTCCTGCTGCAGGACAGATCTGTTCATTCTTTTGAAATTCCATGGTACTTTCAGTTGTCTTCACCAACACTACAAATCAAAAGCATCAACTCTCCATCAATCTTCCTCGTTCATTGTCCAGCTCTCACGTGAATATGAGGCAATTGAAAATGACATGGTTGGGTTATTGTTGTTGTTATGTGCCATCAAGTCAGCCCCAACTCATAGCGACCGCTCCTTGGGTTTCCAAGGTAGCATCAGTGTGGAAATAGTTTGCCCATCCTTCCTTCTGAGGAGTGGCTGGTGGGTTTGAACCACCAGCCTTCTGGTTAGCAGTCAAGTGCCTTAGGAACTATGGTACCAGAGCTCCTATGGCTTGGGTTAGGCACACCTTAGTCTTCAAGGAGACATCCTTGCTATTCAGTGCTTTAAAGAGTTTTTTACAGCAGATTTTCCCAGTGCAAGACATCATCTGATGTCTTGCCTGCTGCTTCCATTGGTGTTAATTGTGGAACCAAGTAATATGAAACCTTTAAAACTTCAACTTTTTCTCCATTTATTGTGATGCTGCTTATTGGACCAGTTATGAGGATTTTCATTTATTTTATGTTGAGATGTAATCCACACTGTAGACTGTACTTTAATCTTCATTATTAAGTGCTTCAAGTCATCCTCACTTTCAACAAGCAAAGTTGTGTTGTCTGAGTATCGCAGGTTATTAATGAGTCTTCCTCCAATCCTGATGCCCTACTCTTTTTCACATAGTCCAGCTTCTCAGATTATTTGTCCAGCATACAGATTAAATATATATGGTGAAAGAATACAACCCTGATGCACTCCCTTCCTCATTTTAAGCCATGCAGTATTTCTTTGTTCTGTTCGAATGGCAGCCTCTTGGTCTATGTACAGGTTCTGGATGAGCATGATCAAGTGTTCTGGAATTCCCATTCTTCTCAATGTTATCTATAATTTGTTATGATCCACACAATCAAATGCTTTTGCATAGTCAATAAAACACAAGTAAACATATTTCTGGTATTGTTTGCTTTCAGCTAAGATCCATCTGACATCAGCAATGATATCCCTTGTTCCATGTGTTCTTCTGAATCCAGCTTGCATTTCTGGAAGTTCTCTGTCAATATACTGCTGCAACTGTTTTTGAAGATCTTCAGCAACCTTTTACTTGCATGTGATATTAATGATATTGTTAGATAATTTCCACATTTTGTGGGATCACCTTTCTTTGGAATGGTTACAAATATGGATCTTTTCCAGTCAGTTGGCCAGGCAGCTGTCTTCCAAATTTCTTGGCATAGATGAGTGAGTGCCTGTTTGTTGAAATGTCTCAATGGGTTTTCCATCAATTCTTGGGGCCTTGTTTATAAGCATTATGTTCAGTGCAGCTTTGACTTCTTCCTTCAGTACCATTGGTTCTTGATTACATGCCACTTCCTGAAATGGATGAACATCGACCAATTCTTTTTGGCTTAGTGACTCTGTGTATTCCATCCATCTTCCTTTGATGTTTCCTGCATCATTCAATATTTTGCCCATAGAAAGTTTCAATAATGCAACTCCAGGCTTGAATTTTTTCTTCAGTTTGTTCAGCTTAAGAAATTCCAAGCGTGTTCTTCCATTTTGGTTTTCTAACTCCAGGTCTTTGCACATTTCATTTTAATAATTGATTTTGTTTTCTTGAGCTATTCTTTAAAATCTTCTGTTTAGCTCTTTTATCTTGTCATTTCTTCCCTTTGTTTTAGCTGCTCTCCACTTAAGGGCAAGTTTCAGAGTCACTTCTGACATCTATTTTGGTCTTTTCTTCCTTTCCTGTCTTTTTAATGACCTTTTGCTTTCCTCATGGATGATGTTCTTGATGTCATCTCACAATTCATGGTTTTCAGTCATTTGTGTTCAATGCATCAAATCTATTATTTTAATTGTCTCTAAATTCAGGAGGGATATAAAAACATCATATTTTGGCTCTTGGGGACTTCTTTTAATTGTCTTCAGCTTCAACTTGGACTGTCATATGAGCAGTTGATGGTCTATTCCACAATCAGCTCCTGACCTTGTTTTGGCTGAAGATATTGAGCTTCTTCATTGCCTCTTTCCACAGACATAGTCAATCTGATTCCTGTGTACTTCACCTTGCAAAGTTCATGAGTCTTCCTTGCAGGCATATGTATATTATCCTGTCATTGATAGTGTTGTATTTCAAGATGGATCTTGAAATGTTCTTTTTCACAATGAATGTTATGCCATTCTCCAGTTTTTCATTCTCAGCTTAGTAGAGCATGATTGTCTGATTCAAAACAGCCAATACCAGTCCATTTCAGCTCACTGATGCCTAGGATATTGCTCTTCAAGTGTTTCATTTTTTACAACTTCTAATATCCCTAGATTCATACTTCATACATTCCACATTCTGATTATTAATGGATGTTTGTAACTGTTTCTTCTTATTTTCAGTCATGCCACAGCAGTAAATGAAGATCTGAAAGCTTTGCTTCATCCATATCAGTTGACTCTACTTTAAGGAGGTAGCTCTTTCCCAGTTGTAGTTTGAGTGTCTGAGGAACTCATCTTCTGGCCTACATCAGATATTTTTCTCCCTCTATTCATAAGGTTTTTACTGGCCAACTTTTAAAAAATAGATTGCAAGATTCTTCTTCCTAGTCTGTCATGGTCTAGAAGCTCCATTGAAACCTGTCCAACATGGGTTAACTGCTGTTATTTGAAATACTGGTGGCATAACTTCCAGAATCACAGCAGCATGCAAGCCACCAGTAGAACAAACTGACAAATACAGTGGAGACAAAAAATGGTGGAGTCACCATTTCAGGAGATATCATATGATCAAGAACCAATGAAAGCTGCACTGAAAGCACTGGAAAAAACAAGTTTCCGTGAATTGATAGATTACCAATTGAGATAATTCAACAAATGGAAGCAATATTAGAAATGTCTATGCCAAGAAATTTCTAAGATAGCTACCTGGACATAACTAACTGGAAGAGATCCATAATCATGCTTATTCCAAAGAAAGGTGATCCAACAGGTTGCCAAAATTTTCAAACACGATCATTAACATCACATACAAGTAAAATTTTGCTGAAGATGATTCAAAAACAATTGAAGCAATACATCTGCAAGGAATTGCCAGATATTCATGTCAGATTCAGAAGAGGATGTAGAACAAGAAATATCACTGCTGCTGTCAGATGTATCTTAGCTGAAAGCAAAAAAAAAAAAAAAAAAAAAACCAGAAAGATATTTATCTGTTTTATTTACCATGGAAAGGCATTCAGCTTTGTAGATCATACCAAATTATGGAAAATATTACACAGAATTTGAATTCCAGAACAGTTTATCATGGTCATGCAGAACCTGTACAAAGATCAACATTAATAAAATGTTTTAAAAAATAAATTGCCACAACAACAAAGGAAATGATAACACAATTCATAAACATAATGAGCTCAGCACAGAAAATAATATGGAACAAAGAAACCAGGGACACCATGAAAAAACACATAACAAAATGACAGCAACA
>NW_006921692.1:7000731-7005944 GCF_000298275.1 Orycteropus afer afer | reverse complement strand
GCTTGGGACCATAGTCGCAGGGGACATCAAGCTCAATCGGCATAACATACTATACAAAACATTGTTCCACCTCCTACTTTGGCAAGTAGCGACTGGGATCTTTGAAGCTGGTAAGCTGCCATATGGATGCGCTGATGGGTCTCTCCTCGTCCAGAGTGGAGAGGAGTGGGGAAGGCCAGAATTCATTGAGGCAGTTGGTCCTGGCGACTGGTGCACCATCCGATCTGCAGCCTGTATGACTGTGGGACCGGAGGAACTGGATGGTGCCTGGCTGCCTCTGTCGTCCACTTGGAAGAGGGTCTATGTGGGAGACCCTTGATGGAGAGGTGGAACGGTGTGGAGCAGGGCTCGGAATCATTTGGAAAGAAAGAAAAAGGAGAGAGGTGGGGACCGGGTTTGCTGGCCTAATGGAGCCAGGTAGAACCGCTGGGACTATGGCCCCTGGCTGCCCTTCATGTCTGGAGTTGAGCCCACGCCTGTGGTTTCCAGCCAAGCAAAATATAGTCATGTATGTTGAACATTTACCCTGAGTGGATGCACACCTTGGAGAGAACGGTCATGGGAGGAAGGGGGCTGCTTATGCACAGGGAGACAGCTTGGCAGGCGAGAGTGTACAGAGGGATGGACACTGGGAGGAGATGGCTGTGGGGGGGTGGGAGGGGAGCTGTTGCATTGTAGTGGGCTGTGGTCAATGACATGAGGAAAGGTGTGTGTGGACTGCTGTATGGAAGGTGAATTTGCTCTGTGGATGTTCACACAAATCACAATAAAAAATAAAATTAAATAAATAAATTGCCAAATTAGATTTAATAACATTTTATTTAGGATTTTTCTGTTGGTGTTCAAAAGTAAGTTTGGCAGAAGGGGTAAGTTTGTGTGTATGTGTGTGTGTGTGTGTGCACATGTATGCAATGTATTTTTAACCTGGTTTTAGTATTGTGATGAAAGAGCCCAGTGGTGCAATGGGTAGCTGTGTAGCTCTGGGTACCTGGTGCAATGGTTAAAGCATTCAGCTGCTAATCAAAATGTCAGTGGTTTGAACCTACCAAGGGTTCTATGTGAGGTAGATGAGGCAGTCTGCTTCCATAAAGATTTATTGGCTTGTAATTCCTCTGGAGGTACTCAGATGGCTAACAAGAAGGTTCAAACCCACCAGCCACTCCTTGGAAGGAAGGTTGGGCAATCTACTTCTGTAGCAATACTGCCTCAATTTGACAGCAATGAGAGAAAGAGAGAGAGAAATCCTATGGGGCAGTTTTACTCCTACAGAGTTGATATGAGTTGGAATTGACTTAGTGGCAGTGAGTTTACTTTGGAATTCTGTTATGTGGGAGTCTAGAGTAAAATGTTGTTGTTAGGGTGACAAAGAGCCAATTAGACTCATAGCAAGCCTACATAGAACAGAACAAATCAATGCCCAATCATGTGCCATCCTCACAATCCTTGCTATGCTTGTGCCCATAGTTGCAGGCACTGTGTCTATCCATCTTGTTGAGGGTCTACCTCTTTTTCTCTGACCCTCTGCTTTACCAAGCATGATATCTATCTCCAGGGAATGATCTGACAATATGACCAAAGTCTGGCTGTTCTTTCTTTCAAGGAACATTCCGGCAATACTTCCTCCAGGATAGATTTGTTCATTCTGACAGTCCATGGTATTCTCAGTATTCTTCATCAATACCACAATTCAAAGGCATCACTTCTTCTTTGGTCTTCCTTATTCCTTGTCCAGCTTTCACATATGTGTGAGGTGAATGAAAAATGCCTTAGTCTTCAAAGTTGCATCTTTGCTCCTTAACATTTTAAGCACAGTTTGCAGCACATTTGCCCAGTGCAATACAATATATGATTTCTTGACTGTAGCTTCCATGGGTGTTGATTGTGGTTCCAAGTACAATGAAATCTTTGACAACATCAATCTTTTCTCCATTTATTATGATGCTTCTTATTGGTCCAGTTATGAGGATTTTTGTTTTCTTTATGTTGAAGTGTAATCCATATGGAAGACTGAGTCTTTAATCTTCATCAGGAAGTGCTTCAAGTTATCTTCACTTTCAGCATGCAAAGTTGTGTTTCTGCATATTACAGCTTATTAATGAGTCTTCCTCCAATCCTGATGCCATGTTCTTATTCATATAGTCCAGCTTCTTAGATTATTTGCTTAGCATAGAGATTGAATTAGTACGGTGAAAGGATACAACCCTGACACACTCTCTTCCTGATTTTAAATCATGAGGTATGTCCTTCTTCTTTCAAACAACAAACTCTTGATCCATGTACAGGTTCCCGATGAGTACAATCAAGTATCCTGGAATTCCCATTCTTCACAATGCTGTCCATAGTTTGTTATGATCCTCACAATTGAATTCCTCTGCATAGTCAATAAAACACAGGTAAACATCTTTCTGGTATTCTTTGCTTTCAGCCAAAATACATCTGACATTAACAATGATATCCTTTGTTCCACATCCTCTTCTGAATTCAGCTTGAATTTCTGAAAGTTCCCTGTCAATATACTGCTGCAACCACTTTTGAATTACCTTCAGCAAAATTTTACTTGCATGTGATATTAATGATATTATTTGATGATTTTCACATTCTGCTGTATCACCATTCTTTGGAATGTACCCAAATATTGATCTCTTTCCATTGGTTGGCCAGGGAGCTGTCCTCCAAATTCCTTGGTTTAAACAAGTAAGTGTCTCCAATGCTACATCCGTTTATTGAAACATCTCAGTAGGTATTCCATCAACTCCTGGAACTTTGTTTTTCATTAATTCTTTCAGTGCAACTTGGATTTCTCCCTTCAATACCATTAGTTCTTGAACATATGCTACCTACTAAAATAGTTGAATATTGATCAATTCTTTCTGGTACAGTGATGCTGTATATTTCTTCCATCTTCTTTTAATGCTTCCTGCATCATTCAATATTTTTCTTATAGAATCCATTGAATATTGCAATTTGAGGTTTGAATTTTTCTTCAGTTCTTTCACCTTAATAAATGCTGAGCATGTTCTTTCCTTTTGGTTTTCTAACAATTCCAGGTCTTTTCATATTTCGCTGTAATAATTTACTTTATCTTCTCAAACTGCCTTTTGATGTCTTCTGTTCAGCTCTTTTATTTTATCATTTCTTCCATTCGCTTTAGCAATTCTCCATTCAAGGGTAAATTTCAGAGTCTCTTCTGACATCCATTTTGGTTTTTCTTCCTCTCCAGTCTTTTTTTTTTTTAATGCACTTTATTGAAATATAATTTATGTATAATGAAATACACAAAACTAAAATGACATGCGTCAATGAATTTTTTTTTTTTTTTTTTTTTTTTTTTGCAGTGTTCCCTCCTCTCTCCTCCTGTCCCTGGCAACCAACAAAGAGTTTCCTTCCATATACAGACCTTACCTTGACCCTCCACAACAATGAACTAATACTATATTTGTCCTTCTGTGATTCACTTATTTCACTCAGCATAATGTCCTCCAAGTTCATCCATATTATGTGATGTTTTGCAGACTCTACATTATTCTTTAGTGCTGCTTAGCCTTCCATTATGTGTATATATCATAGTTTGGTCATCCACTCTTCCACTGATGGGCACATAGGTTGTTTCCATCTTTTTGCTACTGTAAATAGTGCTGTAATGAACATGAGTGTGCATTTATCTGTTTCTGTCCTTGCTCCCACCTCTCTAGAATATATATATATAGTGATGGGATTGCTGGGTCAAATGGTATCTCCAATTCCAGCTTTCTAAGGAATCACCATATTGCTTTCCACAGTGGTTGTATCACTTCATAGTTGCACCAGCAGTGTATGAGAGTCCCAATCTCTCCACATCCCCACCAGCATTTGTTACTTTATGTCTTGTTGAACCTTTCCATGAGTGCTGGGGTGAGAAGGTATCTAGTTGTTTTGATCTGCATCTCACTGATGGCCAATTGTGAGCAGCTCTTCATGTATTAGCTGGCCACCTGAATATCCTCCTTGGTGAAGTGTCTATTCATGTCTTCTGTCCATTTTTCAAATGGATTGTTAATTACTTTGGTGTTGAGGCATTGCAGTTTTCTATAAATCTTAGAGGTAAGTCCCATGCCAGATATATAATTATTGGCAAATATGAATTTGTTGCTGTCTTTTTTGTTATGTGCTTTTCCGTGGGGTCAATTTCTTTGTTCCATATAATTTTTTATGTTCCACCCATTTTGCTTATGAATCGTGTTATCACTTCCTTCACTGCTATTGTTTTAGTATTTGCTGAATATTTGTATTGGTCTTCTTTTTTATTTTGATGTGAAGGTTTATCATTTTTCTTTGAGGTTACCCTGTGATTTATAGTTTTCTTCCCAAGTTTAGAACAGTCCATTCTATCTTGTAGTTGTCTTGATTTCCATTCCATTTAGAAGTTCTGTAACAACACAGTTTTTTCCCACTTTTTGGTTTGTAGTTGTCCTCATTTGTCAAGTGATGTCTCTGATTCCCTGTTTACAATCTTATAGGCTTTTTTATTTTGGATACTTCCATAGCTGTGCTGGTTTCTGGGTTATACCATCATGTGTGTTAATAATGGTCAGTTGTTGTTGGCTGTTGTTGCTTCTCTGTCCAAAGGGCTCCCTTTAGCATTTCTTGTAAGATTGCTCTGCTTTTAACAAATTCCCTTAATTTCTGATTATCTGGAAGTGTCCTAATTTCACCATCATATTTGAGGGACAATTTTGCTGGGTACGTGATTTTTGGTTGAAATTTTTCTCTTTTAAGGTTTTATATATATCATCCCATTGTTTTCTCACCTGCATGGTCTCTGCTGAGAAATCCAACCTCAGTCTTATTGGTGTCCCTTGTAGGTAACTTTTCATTTTTCCTGTGCTGCTCTCATGATTCTTTCTTTGTCTTTGGTTTTGGTAAGTTTGATGATGATATGTCTTGGTAATTTTCTTTTGGGGTCCATCTTGTTTGGGGTTCATTGGACTTCCTGAATGGATATATTCTCATCTTTCATCCTCTCAGGAAAGTTCTCTTTCACCAAATCTTGGACAATTTTCTCAGTGGTTTTATTTTTCTCTTCCTGTTCTGGAATTCCAGTAACACGTAGATTATTCCTTTTGATGGTATCCCACATGAAACTTAGGCTTTCTTCATTTTGTTTTGATCTTTTTTCTGATTGATCCCTTTCCAAAGAAGTATTCAGGTATTTGTCTTCAATCTCATTAATTCCG
>NW_006921692.1:6990661-7000526 GCF_000298275.1 Orycteropus afer afer | reverse complement strand
TATCTCTCAATTCTTTGAAGATACCTAAATATAATTCTTTTGAATTCCTTATCAGGCAGTTCCAATGTTGTGCCTTCCTCAGGGATGTGTTTTGGGTCTGTATCCTGGTCTCTTGTTTCTCCTGCTTTATCTTGCTTCTTTGTGTGGACTGTGATGCTCTGTTGTCTCTGGGCATTGTGAGATGTTTGTGTTTATATTTAATTGGTGATTAAATATTGGTAAATCTCTACCAGAGTAGATTTCCTTGTCTTCCTCCCACAGAGAAGCTGGTGAAGATTTTTACCAACTTCTGTGGTGTGAAATTGACTAAACATGCAAACAAGATGTATTGATTACTATGGGTGATCGGAATGCAAAAGTTGGAAACAAAGAAGAATCACCGACAGCTGGAAGATATGACCTTGCTGATAGAAATGATGCTGGAAATAGAATGATAGAATTTTGCAAAACCAATGACTTATTCATTTCAAATATCTTTTCTTGATAACATAAACTGCAGCTATACACATGGACCATGCCAGATGGAGTACACAGGTATCAGATTGACAACATCTGTGCAAAGTGGAGATGGAGAAGCTCAATATCTTCAGCCAAACAAGGAGCTGAGTGTGGAACAGACCATCAACTGCTCATATGCAAGTTCAAGTTGAAGCTGAGGAAAATTAAAAGAAGTCCACAAAAGCCAAAATATGACCTTGTTTATATCCCTCCTGAATTTAGAGACCATCAAAAGAATAGATTTGATTAATTGAACACCAATGACCAAAAACTAGAGGAAATGTGGGATGACATCAAGAACATCATCCATGAAGAAAGCAAAAAATCATTAAAAAGACAAGAAAGGAAGAAAAGACCAAAATGGATGTCAGAAGACACTCTGAAACTTGCTTTTGCATGGAGAGTAGCTAAAGCAAATGGAAGAAATAACAAGATAAAAGAATTGAACAGAAGATTTTAAAGAGAAGCTTAAGAAGACACAGTGAATTATTATAATGAAAAGCACAAAGACCTAGAGTTAGAAAACCAAAAGGAAGAACAAGCTTGGCATTTCTCAAGTTGAAAGAATTAAAAACAAAAATCCAAGCCTTGAGTTGCAATACTGAAAGTTTTTATTGGAAAAATATTGAATGATGCAGGAACATCAAAAGAAGATGGAAGGAATACACAGAGTCACTGTACCAAAAAGAATTGGTCAATGTTAATCCATTTCAGGAGGTGGCATATGATCAAGAACCAATGGTATTGAAGGAAGAAGTCCAAGCTGCACTGAAGGAATTGGCAAAGAGCAAGGCTCCAGGAATTGATGGAATACTCATTGAGATGTTTCAATAAACGGATGCTGCACTGGAGGCATTTACTCGGTGATGCCAAAAAAAACTTGGAAGACAGCTACCTGTCCAATTGATTGGAAGAGAACAATATTTTTACCCATTCCAAAGAAAGGTGATCCCACAAAATGTGGAAATTATCTAACAATATCATTAATATCACACACAAGTAAAATTTTGCTAGAGATAATTTAAAAATGGTTGCAGCAGTATATTGACCATGAACTTCCAGAAATGCAAGCTGGATTCAGAAGAGGACATGGAATGAGAGATATCATTGCTGATGTCAGATGGATCTTGGCTGAAAACAAAGAATACCAGAAAGATGTTTACTTGTGTTTTATTGACTATACAAAAACATTCTTTTGTGTGGATCATAACAAATTATGGATAATATTGAGAAGAATGGGGATTCCAGAACACTTAATATTGCTCATTAGGAACCTATACATAGACCAGGAGGCTGTCATTCAAGCAGAACAAGGAGACACTGCATGGTTTAAAATCAGGAAGGGAGTGTGTCAGGGTTGTGTCATTTCACCATTCTTATTCAATCTGTATGCTGAGCAAATAATCCAAGAAGCTGGACTATATGAAAAAGAACATGGCATCAGGATTGGAGGAAGACTCATTAACAACCTGAGATATGCAGATGACACAACTTTTCTTGCCAAAAGTGAAGATGATTCCAAGCATTTATTGCTGCATGGATTACACCTCAACATAAAGAAAACAAAAATCCTCATAACTGGACCAATAAGCAGCATCACGATAAATGGAGAGAAGATTGAAGTTGTCAAAATTTCATATTACTTGGTCCCATAATCAACACCAATGGAAGAAGCAGTCAAGAAATCAAAGTATTGCACTTGGCAAATCTGCTGTAAGAGAGGTCTTTAAAGTGCTAAAGTGCAAAGATGTCTGACTAAGGTGCACCTAACCCAAGCCAATGTATTTTCAATCACCTCATGTGCATGTGAAAGCTGAACAATGAATAGGGAAGACTGAGGAAGAGTTGATGTTTATGAGTTGTGGTATTGGTGAAGAATACTGAAAGTACCCTGGGCTGCCAGAAGAACAAATCTGTCCTAGAAGAAGTGCAGTTAGCAGAATGCTCCTTGGAAATGAAAATGGCTAGACTTCATTTCACCTACTTTGGTCATGTTGTCAGAAGTGATCATTCCCTGGAAAAGGATATCATGCTTGGTAAAGTGGAGGATCAATGAAAAAGTGACAGGCTGCCAACGAGATGTATTCACACAGTAGGTGCAATGATGGGGTCAAGTATAGCAAGGATAGTGAGTCTGGCACAGGATCGGGCAGTGTTTCGTTCTGTGTACATAGGATTGCTATGAATCAGAGCCAACCCAATGACACCTAACAACAGGAATCAGAATACCCATGTTCTAACTTAGAGTCCAATATCTAGTAGCCAAATTTCCTGGGGCAAGTTGCTGAACCTGGACTGACAGAGAGGTGTGATGGTTAAGCCCTTGGGTCTGGAACCAAACCAGAAGAATTCTTATCCTGACTTCACTATTTTACTTGCCTTGTAGTTTTGGATAGGTTACTTTACCACTTTGTAACCAAGTGATTTATCTAATCTGTAAAGTGAAGATGACAGGAATAGTATACTCTTCATATGTCTCTTGTGTAGATCAAAGGAATTAAACATGTGTAGTACTTAGGAGCTCTGGTAGCATAGTGCCTAAGGCACTTGACTACTCACCAGAAGGCTGGCGGTTCAAACCCACCAGCCACTCCTCAGAAGGAAGGTTGGGCAATCCTACTTCCGTAGTGATACTGCCTCGGAAACCCAAGGAGGGGTCGCTATGAGTCGGGGCCGACTCGATGGCAAAACAGCAACAACAACAACAGTACTTAGGACAATGCCTGGCACAAAGTAAGCACTCAATAAAATGTTAGCTATTCCAATATTTCTGAACCTCAGCATCCTCCAGTATAGACTGTCATGGGCAATCTATCTTATAAAGTTGTGAGATAATTTGACTGAAAGTACTTTGTCAATTATTATATACATAATATACAAATGTACATTGCTGTTGCTGTCACTGAGTTGATTCTGACTCCTGATGATCTCATGTGCTACTGAGAACTGTTCCATAAGCTTTTCAAGGCTGTGATCTTTTGGAAGCAAATCACCAGGCCTGTCTTCCAAGGTGCTTCTGTGTGGATTTGAACCACCAGTCTTTGGGCTAGTAGTGCACTTAACCATTTCCATTACCCAGGAACTCCTACACAGGTATGTTGTTATTTATTTATTATACAAAAAGAACACTAGTACCAGTAAGTAACAGGTCATTCTTTTGCAGTATAACCTGTGGTCACTTATAGATAGGAATACCATTTAGAACACTTCGAAATGCCTCAGAACTAAAATGAAACCTTTAGAATTGAAATTCTATGAGAATTTGGGACAATGAGGAATATATCGGAGTTTTGTTGGGTTTTGTTTTAATAACCATTTGAATGGGTTGTCTTAACTAATAAATCTGTAGGCATTGATAACCACATTTTTTAGATAATATTAGAGTAAATCCAGGAAATTCAATCTTTTTAAAATGTTATCCACTTGGGATGTCTGTTGACATTTTGCAAAGCAAATCATAAATGTGCTCAAACCTATGAGTAAAACATTAAAATTAAAAATCAGCCTATCCTTTCTCCAAGTACCTTTTTTTAAATGGCACTGAGAACTTTACACAAGCTCCAGACACCTCTATATTTAATTCCTAGGGGCACTGACAGATTACCCAATAAGCAAAATTGTGCTTACTTACTAATCTATAGTGAACAGTTGCACATGGTTTTCACCACACTGGTGAAACCTATGTGAAATTGTTCACCACAGATTGGTAAGGAAGAACAATTAAACCCATGATTACTTTGCTTGTTGGCTAATCTACCCCTGCCTAAGCGCAATGGTATTCATCAGTGCATTGAGAAGCCTGATCAGGTACTGCTGAGTCAACCCCACTCTGGGACTTTCCTTGCTTGTGAATGCAGCACACAGACCTTGAGATGTCATTATTCCTATGTTATGATAAGGCACTCACTTATGCTGCTTGACTGGAGAGAGAACCAAAGTTTAAAAGCCAGGGCCTCCAATTTATATTATACTTCTGTAACACTACTGAACAGAATCTCATTTTAAAAGACTGTATCTGGAAAAGAAAATGTTTTACTGCCTTAATCCATGATCGTAGAACTGGTGGTCACTGAAAGGTATTTCTTTTCTTTCCTTTTCCTTACCATCAGTAGATTCATTTTCATCAGAAATCAGAGTCAGTATGAAAGCAGCACCAATTCATTTGTGTTATAAATCAAGAAGGTGATCTTCTCTTTATGGCAGACCTACTGGACTGATCAGATTCACAGGGCAGCACTTCTTATTGTGGACATGTTTACTAAATAAAATTATAGCAGGAATGACAAAAGTTGTGAATGCATTTTTTTTCTAAATCATATTATTTAAAGGGTGGTAGATAGTAGATCAGTTTATTTAGAAGAAATAGCCAATTTCTTAAAATCTTCAAAGTGCACCAAAAAACATGAAGCTTAAGTATGTCACAATGAACTTAAGCAAGAAAATGGTAGATGCCTCCATCAATGCAATCTGGCATGATTTATGGAAGAAATTGATAATAGCAAAGCTGATTCTCACAAGGCACTTCTTGCTGAGGGAATATTAAAATCATAAATAGTAGCATATTTACTCCTCTGCCCTTTTTTAAGTGAGAAAATTGTAGTACAAATAAGGTAGACTTTTTTCCCAGTCTCATAGAAGGCCTAAGAAAGCTAAAATGTGACATCTATGTCCCTTGATTTGCAACCTTTATACCTTTACTTAAGAATTTATCCAAAGGAAATTCCTAGTGCTTATTTTACAAAACAGGGGTACTGGTGGTACCGTGGTTAAAGTGTTCAGCTATTAACCAAAAGGTCAGGGTTTTGAATTTATCAGATGCTCCACAGGAGAAAGAAGTGGCAGTCTGCTTCCACAAACATTTACAACCTTGAAAATCCTATGAGGCAGTTCTAAGCTGTCCCATAGGTTCGATATAAACAGAATTAACTCAATAGCAGTGGGTTTGGGATTAGGTGGGGATTTTACTAGCTATTCTTTTAGAAGTAGTTTTTTCAGTAGTTTTCCACCAGTTGTCTGACAGTTTATCATACTGTGGTAGCTTGCATGTTGCTGTGATGCTGGAAGCTATGGACCAGTATTTCAAGTCCCAGAAGGATCATACTTAGTGGAAGCATTTCAACACAGCTTCCAGACTAAGATAGACTAGGAAAAGGGACTTATTAATCTACTTGTAAAAAAATTCTTCAGTGAAAAGTTTATGAATAGCAGCAGAACATTGTCTTATACAGTGCTGGAATATGGGCCCCTCAGGTTGGAAGGCACTCAAAACATGACTGAGGAAGAGGCACTTCCTCAAAGCAGGGTCAATCTTAATAACGTGGAAGGAGGAAAGCTTTCAGGACCTTCATTTGCTGATGTGGCAAGACTCAAAATGAGAAGAAACAGCTGAAAACATCCATTAATAATTGGAACATGGAATAAACAAAGTATGAATTTAAGAAAATTGGAAGTCATTAGAAATTAAATGGAATAAATAGAGATTAGTATCTTAGGCATTAGTGAGCTGAATTAGTATTGACCATTTGAATTGGACAAATATGTCCTCTAATATGCCAGGAAAGACAAATTGAAGAGGAATGGGGTTGCATTCATTGTCAAAAGATACACTTCAAGATATATCCTGAAGTAGAATGATGTCACTGATAGGATAATACCCATACTTCTACAAGGAAAGCCAGTAATAAGACTATTATTCAAATTTAAGCACCCGCTACTAACACAAAGATGTAGAAATTAGAGACTTTTACAAAAAGTTGCAGTCTGAAATTGATCAAATATGTGATTAACCTTCATTGATAACTATTAGTGATTGGTATGTGAAAATTAGAAACAAAGAAGAAAGATCAGTAGTGGGAAAATATGCCCTTGGTGATAGAAACAATGACAGAAATCACATGACAGAATTTGGCAAGACCATCGATCTATTCATTGCAAGTACCTTTTTTCAACAATATAACCAGTGACTATACACGTGGATCTGCCGAATAGAATACACAGGAATCAAATTGACTATATCTATGGAAAGAAACGATACAGAAGCTCAAGATCATCAGGCAGAACAAGACCAGAGGCTGACTGCAGAAGAGATCATCAATTGCTGTTAGGAAAGTTCAAGATGAAGCTGAAGAAAATTAGAACAAGTCCACAAAGCCAACGCATGACCTTGGGTATATCCCATCTGAATTTAGACATCATCTCAAGAATAGATTTAATGGACTGAACACTAATGACCAGAAAAGTTGTGTGATGACATCAGGAGCATCATATATGAAGAAAGAAAATGGTCATTAAAAGGACATTAAAAAAAAAAAAAGAGTAAAATGAATGTCAGAAAAGAGTCTGAACCTCTGGAATGGAGAATAGATATAGCAACTGGAAGAAATGATGAAGCAAAATAGTTACACAGATTTCAAGGAGTGGCTCAAAAAGACAAAGTTATATAATGAAATATGCAAAGACCTGGAGTTATAAAACCAAAAGAGAAGGACATGTTCAACATTTCTGAAGCTGAAAGAACAAAAAAAATCAAGCCTTGAGTTGCAATATTGAAAAATTCTATGGACAAAATATTGAATGACACAGGAAGCATTTAAAAAAAATAATAATAAAGGAAGAAAGAAATACTTAGAGTCACTGTACCAAAAAGAATTGGTGGATGTTCAGCCATTTCAGGAGGTAGCATATGATTAAGAACCTATGATACTGAGAGAAGAAGTCCAAGCTGTATTGAAGGCATTTACCAAAAATAAGGCTCCAGAAATTGATGCAATACTAGTTGAGATGTACCAACTGACATACACTACACTCGAAGCATTCACTTGTCTGTGCCAGGAAATTTGGAAGACAGCTACCTGGCCAACCGACTGGAAGAGATCCATACATGTACCCATTCCAAAGAAAGATGAGCCAATGGAATGTGCATATTATATGACAATATCATTAATATCACAGGCAAGTGAAATTTTGCCAAAGATAATTTAAAAACAGTTGCAGTGGTATATAGACAGGGAATTGCCAGAAATCCAAGCTGCATTCAGAAGAGGACAGGGAACAAGAGATATAATTGCTGATGTCAGATGGATCTTGGCTGAAAGCAGGGAATACCAGAAAGATATTTATCTGTGTTTTATTAACTATGTACAGACATTAGATTGTATGGATCATAGCAAATTATGGATAACATTGTGTATAATGGGAATTTCAGAACACTTAATTGTGCTCATGCAGAACCTATACATAGACCAAAGAGGCAGTCATTTGAATGGAACAAGGGGATACTGCATGGTTTAAAATCAAGAATGCTGTGCATTAGGGTTGTATCCTTTTATTATACTTATTCAAACTATATGCTGAATAAATAATGCAACATGCTGGACTATATGAAGAATAATTCAGCTTCAGGATTGGATGAAGACTCATTAATAATCAGCAATATGCAGATGAAACTACTTTGTTTGCAAAAAGTGAAGATGACTTGAAGCACTTAATGAAGAAAACACAGACTACAGCCTTCAGTATGGATTGCACCTCAACATAAAGAAAACAAAAGTCCTCAAAACTGGACTGATAAGAAACATCATAATAAATGGAGATATTTGTTAATATTGCATCATGATAAAAGGATTTCATTTTATTTGGGCCCACAATCAACTCCCATGAAGCAGCATATTAGATTGGGCAAATCTGCTGCAAGAAAACCTCTTTAAAGTGTTAAAAAGCGAAGATGTCACCTTGAAGACTAGGGTTACCTGACCCAAGTCATGGTATTACCAATTGCCTCATGTACTTGTGAAAACCGGATAATGAATAAGGAAGACCGAAGAAGAATTGATGCCTTTGGATTATGGTGTTAGCAAAGAATATTAAATATACTATGGACTGCCAGAAGAATGAACAAATCTGTCTTGTAAGAAGTACAGCCATAATGCTCTTTAGAAGTGAGAATGGTGAGACTTCATCTCATGTACTTTGGACATGTTATCAGGCAGGACCAGTCCCTGGAAAAGCACATAATGCTTGGTAAACTATAGGTCAGAAAAAATGAGGAAAGTCTTCCATGTGATGGGTTGACACAGTGGTTGCCACAGTGGGCTCAAACATGTGCAATGACTGAGGATAGCATAGGACCAGGTAGTGTTTCATTTTATTGCACACGGGGTTACCGTGAGTTGGAACTGACTCTATGGCAACTAACAACAATCTTTTAGTTGAATAGTTAGATGGAACTTTTGTTTCTAGAATCATTTTCTAGAGGATGATACTGATGATTAGAATTAAAACTAAAGATGACATGAAAAGATTCAAGTGTAGTAAATGGACTCAATTTTAAGTTACAGCAAAAACAGCTTATATCAACAACAACTAGGATTAGCCGACAGTGCTCCTCTGAGCACAATTTTGTTATCACTGTTTACAGCTGTGATTGTCCTCTTCCATACTCTGAGTCCTTGTGTGGTGCAAGAGGTTAATGAACTTGACTACTAATGGAAAAGTCAAAAATTAAATCCATCCAAAGGTGCCTCAGAAGAATAGTCTCGCAATCTACTCCTGGAAATACCAGCTATAGAAAATCCTATAGAGCATAGTTCTACCCCGACACACACGGTGTCCCCATGAGTCAGAACCAAATGGAAAGCAATTGGCTTAGTTTTTTTGTTTGTTCATTTGTTTTTGTTCTTCCCTATTCTGAAACACATTCAGAAGGCATGTGAATATTTGAATATGTGTTTACTTCTCTCATTACCAACTTGCATGTTATTACTGGAACAGCTGCCTTTAACAAAACCAACTCTCTAGTAGCTTTAGAAGGAGTTCTGGTAGCATAATGCCTAGGGAACTTGACTGCTAACCAGAAAGCTGGAGGTTCAAATCCACCAGCCACTCCTCAGAAGAAAGGTTGGGCAATCTACTTCCATAGTGATACCTCCTTGGAAACCCAAGAAAGGGTCGTTATGAGTCAGGTTCCACTCAACAACACATAACAACAACAACAGTAGCTTTAGAATGAGCTCTGGTGGCTTAGTGCCTAAGGCATTTGACTACTAACCAGAAGGCTGGCAGTTCAAGCCCACCAGCTACTTCTCAGAAGAAAGGTTGGACAATCTACTTCCATAGTGATACCGACTCAGAAACCCAAGGAGGGGTTGCTATAAGTCAGATCTGACTCCACAGTGGTGAGGGTTTTTTTTGTTTTTTAGTTGTTGTTGTTAAGTGCTGTCAAGTCGTTTCCGACTCATAGCTAACCCATTCACAACAGAACAAAACACTGCCCGATCCCGCGCCAGCCCCACAATCCCTGCTATACTTGAGCCCATCATCGCAGCCACCGTGTCAATCCATCTTGCTGAAGGCCTGCCCCTCTTTTGTT
>NW_006921692.1:6988156-6990561 GCF_000298275.1 Orycteropus afer afer | reverse complement strand
GATTGACACGGTGGCTGCGATGATGGGCTCAAGTATAGCAGGGATTGTGGGGCTGGCGCGGGATCGGGCAGTGTTTCGTTCTGCTGTGCATGGGGTCGCTGAGTCGGAAACGACTCGACGGCACTTAACAACAACAACAATTTCCAGCACAGCTGTAAAACATAGTGCATATAATGCACTTTGTATGGCAGTAATGTTATGTACCTGGCATAAAAAGAGCACTATATAAAAACTGGTTGAATGAATACATTCAGAAAAAATATTACATCAAATTCTGTGCTCTCTAGTCACTTTCCTATAGTGTGAGACTGAAGGGGAACAGATTTAATTCTCCATACAAAGTATCTTAAATATTCCTGTTGGAAACAATGTCACTTCAAATAGACCAATGGAACAGAATTGAGGACACAGACATAAAAACATCCACATCCACCTATGGATCTTTGAGAGAGGGGCAAAATTCATTAAATGAGGAAGTGATAGTCTCCTTAACAAATAATGTTGACAAAACTGGATATCCATTTGCAGAAAAATGAAACAGGATCCATATCTCTCATCATATGCAAAAATTAACTTACAATGGACCAAAGACCTAAGTGCAAAACCTAACACTATAAGGATCATCAAAGAAAAATAGGGACAAACTTAGAGACCTTAATACATGGCATAAATACACTGTCAAATGTAACTAAAAATGCACAAAAAAAATAGAAGACAAACTAGATGACTTGGACCTCCTAAAAATTAAACATTTATGTGCATAAAAAGACTTCACCAAAGGAGTAAAAAGAGAATCTATAGACTGGGGGGAAATTTTTAGCAATGACATATCAGATAAGGAAATAATCTCTAAAATTTATAGAAAACTTCATGTCAAAAACAAAAATACAAACAATCCAATTGAAAAATGGGCAGAGGACATAAATGGACACTTGACCAAAGAAGACATTCAGGCAACCAACAAACACGTGAAGATCATTAGCCTTTACAGAGATGCAAATCAAAACAACAATGAGATGCTATCTGTCATGGATTAAATTGTGTCCCCCAAAAAATGTGTTACCTTGGCTAGGACATGGTTTGGCACTTTATAATGCTGTAATGTGGCAGTTATATAAATAACCCCTTATGATGTGATCTGATGTGGAAAACTAATCAGTTTACCAACAAGCATGTTGTCATTGTTGCTAGGTGCCATTGAGTCATCTTTGACTCATAGCAACCCTCTGCATAGCAGAATGAAATACCACCCGGTCCCGTGCCAGCTCCACGATCCCTGCTATACCTGAGCCCATCACTGCAGCCACCGTGTCAATCCATCTTGTTGAAGGCTTTCCCCTCTTTCGTCGACCCTCTACCTTACCAAACACAACATCCTTCTCCAGGGAACAGTCCCTTCTGATAACACAATCAAAGTAGGTGAGACAAACTCTGGCCATTCTTGCTTCCAAGGAGCATTCCAGCTGCAATTCCTCCAGGACAGATTTCACACTCTTAATCCCATCTTCCTAATGGGTTGCAAGGGGAGTTTCCTTGGAGTATGGCCTGTAACACCTTTTATCTTACAATATATAAAAAGCGAGAGAAGTGAACAGAGAGAAAGGGACCCACTACCACCAAGAAAGAAGAGCCAGGAGCAGAGCACATGCTTTGGGCCCAGAGTCCCTGTGCTGGGAACCTCCTAGAACCAGGAGGCACAGAGACAGAAAGCCTTGCCTTAGAGTAGGCACACTAAATTTGGACTTTCAGCCTCCTAGACTGTGAGAAAATAAATTCCTGTTTGTTAAAGCCATACACTTGTGGTATTTGTTATATGATCATTAGAAAACTAAGACATCATCTTACCCCAGTTTTAATACAAAAGTTCAAAAGGAAAGAATAAATGCTGAGAAGGGTGTGGAGACACTGGAACTTCCATGCAATGCTGATGGGACTATAAAGTGGTGAAACCATTGTGGGAAATGCTCTGGGACTTCCTTAAAAAATTGGAAATAGAAATAGCATATGATCTAGCAGTCCCACTACTAGGGATATATCCTAGAGAAATAAGAGCTGTGACACAAAGAGATCTATATTGCAGCATTACTCACAATAGCAAAAAGATGGAAACAACCTAAGTTCCCATAAATACATGAATGAATAAAAAAATTATGGTGCATATAAATGATGGAATACTACATAACATTAAAGAATAATGATGAATTTGCACCACACCTCATAACATGGATGAACATAGAGGACATTATGCTTACTGAAAGCAGTTAAGCACAAAAGAGAAAATATTGTATAAGAACACTACTGTAAAAAGTCAAGAAAAGGTTTACACGCAGGGAAAAGCATTATTTGAAGGTTACCAAAGGGAGCTCTGGTAGCATAGTGGCTAAGACACTTGCCTGCTAACCAGA
>NW_006921692.1:6983244-6988056 GCF_000298275.1 Orycteropus afer afer | reverse complement strand
TGGCTTCCTGGCTTTTAATTCCCTTTCTCCTGCTCTTCCCGCCTGCTACTTTGGGCATCCCTGAGTTGTCTCTCCTCACCTGTAACCCTGGGGCTGACTGCTCTTCTCTCCGGGTTCCTGGCTTTTATCCCCTTTCTCCTGCTCTTCCTTGTTTTTTTAGTAGCTTTAATAAAAGGAGTCCTGGTGGTGTAGTGAGTAAGGCATTTGGTTGCTAACCAGAAGGTCAACAGTTCAAATCCACCAGCTGCTCCACAGGAGGAAGATGAGGCAGTCTACTTCTATATATATTTATAGCCTTGGAAACCCAATGGGGGTTGCTATGAGTTGGAATCAACTAGATGGCAGTGAGTTTGGTAGGGTTTTTTTTTGTTTGTTTGCTTATTTGTTTTAGTAGCTTTGGAGAGTTACAGATATTTTAAATAAATAAATAAGTCTCTGTATTGTGGTTAATTGGCAAACAATTGATATTTGACTTTGGAACTCCAATGCATCAATTAATAAATGCTTACATATCCACAAGGAGCATTAGTGGTGCAGTGCCTAAGACATTTGACTGCTAACCAGAAGGCTGGTGGTTCAAACCTATTGGTCACTCCACAGAAGAAAGACGGGGCACTCTACTTCCATAAAGATTTACTATTTTGGAAACCCAATGGAGATTGCTATGAGTCAGAATCAACTTGATCGCAGTGTTTTTTTTTTTTGTTGTTGTTGTTGTTTGTTTGTTTGTTGTTTGTTTTTTTACATATACTCATTCTTGTTTGCTCTGTGTCTGCCTATACTGAGTACCCAACCAATTTGTACAGCATAACTGTCAGCACCTCAGGGTCTAGAGGGGAAAAAAAGGAAGAGGAAATCCTATCAGAGAAAACCAAATCCTCCCAGGGTACCACTGAGGAAAAAACAAATGAAACAACCCTTGAGGGTTGACAGTATAAAAGATAGGGGATTACTCTAAATCCTGCCAAATATTTAGAAGTCCTTTTCTGTGCTGTAAAGTTCTCTTCATATCCAATGTATGTGAAGTCAGACCTAGCAGAGCAGGAACTCAGCCTGCAAGTAGAGCTCACTCTGGACCTCTGAGTACAAAAGTCAAGCTTTTCTTTTCTCTTTTTTTTTTTTTTAATGTAATAACTTCTAGCAAATGTAGGAATTTCTTTATTTATTTTTTAAAAAGTTTGCTGTGATTTGGATGAACAGAGAATTGGTTTCCCATTCAGTAGTTTATCTACATTTTGTTACATGACATTGATTGGAATCTCACAATGTAATAGAAATCTTCCTGGGTTTCCCATTTCTATTCTTCCTTCTTTCCTGCTTCTTCATGCCTTCTAAGTTTTATGCCTGGGCACATGCTGCCCTTTTGATTTCATATGGTTGATTATTTTAAAGAGTGGGTACATCTCTGGTATTATTGTTCAACTTATAACCAAACCTAACCCACTGCAGTTGAGTCAGATCTGACTCATGGCGACCCCTCTTGGGTTTCTGAGGCAGTATCACTACAGAAGTAGATTGCCCAATCTTCCTTCTGAGGAGTGGTTGGTGGGTTTGAACAGCCAGGCTTCTAGTTGGCAGTCATATGCCTTAGGCACTACACCACAAGAGCTGTTCAACTTAGAGGCCTGTCCATTGCTTGGCTGAAAGTTTTGCCACAGGGGTGACTTCAGTTCCAAGCTTGAAGGGTGACAAAGGGCCATTTGAATTATGGAGCTGGCAAAGAACATTGAATATAGCATGGACTACCAAATGAACAAACAAGTCTGTCTTAGAAGAAAGATAGCTGGAATACTCCTTAGAACGTGAGACTTCATTTTACATACTTTGATCATGTTATCAGGAGGGACTAGTCCTTGGAGAATGACATCATGCTTAGTGAAGTAGAGGATCAGAAAAAAGAAGAAGACCCTCATGGTGATGGATTGACACAGTGGCTGCAACAATGGGCTCAACCATAGCAATGTTTGTAAGGATGGTGCAGGACTGGGATGTATATTTTTCTATTGTCCACAGGCTTGCTATGCATCAGAACAGACTCCAGAGTACCTTACAAGAACAACAATAAGGGACATAGTATTGGGGTTCTACCAGTCTCTACTAGATCAGTAAGCCTGGTTCTTTTTCGATTTTGAGTTGTGTTCCACATGTTTCTCCCACTCTATCAATAGGAACCTCCTATTGTGATTCCTTTCAGAGTGGTTGGTAGTGGTAGCCAGCACCATCCAGTTCTTCTGGTCTCAGGGTCTTAGAAGTTAAGGTTTGTTCAGTCCATTAGTTCTTTGGACTAATTGTTTACACGTGTCTTTGATTTTCTTCACTCTTCTTTGTTTCAAACGGGAAGAGACCAATACCTGCCACATAGATGACTGCTCAAAAACTTTTAAGACCCCTGTTGCTACTTACCAAAGTAGGATGGTAGAACATTGTCTTGTGGACTACGTTATGCCAATTGACCTTGATGTTCCCTGAGACTATATACCATGAAGGTCAATCTTCCAACAAGTACTTAGAAAATATATAGAAACAAGGCATGTTTCCATACCAGGATATATACACGAATGTTCAAAGGTTAGAAATTTCAATCATTGGTCACACATCTCTAACTCTTTTCTCCTATTGAACTCACTACAACTAAACTAGCTGAAGGACAACTTCCAAAAGATTGTGAACATGTGTGTTTTTCTATATGTTGACTGCATATTTTACGTGGCAATACACTATGCAGTATTTAACACCAGATTACAGATGTTGGCTCTGAGAGGGAATCACTGAGCACATTTGTAATAAGTAATACAATTGCCATTTACAAAAGAATTTATATGGAAGTTAAATAAATAAATACATTTTAAATTTTCACACAGTCTATATTTCTTTTTCATGTGTTAAAAGAGAGATCATTGTTTTTTTGAATATGTCTATTAAACTCCTCCTTACAGAACTTAGCTTCATCACTTCTAGAAAGCCTTCCCACATTTCTCCATCTTTTTAATCTTTTTCTAAATAATAATCCTATAACTAAAACTCATGGCTAAATCCCTCTCTCCACAGAGAAGACCTTCATTCTGAAATTGCCCTACACCTTACCTGGCATGTTTTTGTTGTTGTTGTTGCCTTGGGTGCAAATTTACAGAACAGAATTTGTTTTACATTCAACAATTCATCTACATTTGGTTTCACTTCCCGATTACCATTCCCAGCCCTAACCTACTCTCTTCTCTTCCTTTCCTTGTGATTCCCACCCCTCTGTGCCCTTCTTAGTTATGCACTCCTGTCTGTCCAGCTTTCCCTCCATGTGAATGTTGCCCCTCTGGTACCCCATGGCCAATTGCTCCAAGCGATGTATTCCCATAAAATAGGTGGGTACATCGCACAGGGTGGGTGTTCTGCATATAAGTCTTAGTACCGTTTGGCTGAGATCCAGTCCTTGGGAGTGAGTCCTATCCCAGGCCCAAAGTGTATCCCAAGGTCATAGTTTTGGGGGTCCCCCAGACCCCATCCAACCAGTAATTCTGGTCATTACTGTGTTTTTGAATTTTTTCCATGTTTTTCCTCCCACTCTATCCAGGATCTCCAGTTTTGATCTTTTCCTGAGTGGTTGGCATTGGTAGCCAGGCACCATCTACTTCTTCTGGCCTCAAGGTCCATCATATCCTAGAGTTCATTGCTTCCAAATTCCCTTGATTTTCTTCACTCTTCCTTTGTTTTAATGATAGGAGATCATTAGCTACATCTTAGATGGCAGCTCGAAAGCTTTTAAGACCCCAGTCGTTACTCACCAAAGTAGGTTGTGGAACAAGACTTTTATGTATTATGTTGTGTCAATTGAGCCTGGTGTCCCCCAATACCGTAGTTCTGAGTTGGCACTACCTAGCATGTTTTTATACTCAGTTCATCATACTGTGGTAGCTTCATGTTTCTGTGATCCTGGAAGCTATGCTATCATTATTGCAAATACCAGCAGCTCCATCCATGGTGGACAGGTTCTAACAGAGATTCCAGACTATGACAGACTAGGAAGAAAGGCCTGGGCATCTATTTTAAACATTAGCCAATGAAAACCTATGGTTCACAATAGAACATTGTTTGATTATCTTGCTTTGGACATGTCACCAAGAGGGATCAATCACTAGATGAAGAGCTCATTTTGATAAAGCAGAGGGCCAGCAAGAGCAAGGAAGACCCACAGTGAAGCAGACTGGCAAATAGCCACAACAATGGATGTGGACATGCTGGTGATTGTGAGAATGACAGAGGCCTGGGCAACATTTCATTCTGTTATACATAAGGTCACCATGAGTCAAAGTCAACTAGTAAGCTAAAACAAAATACTACAAGGAGTTTTGTATTTTTTTGTACTTTTAAACTTTAAATTAATCATCTCATATCACATATATTCTTTTGCAGTTTGCTTTTTTTCATATCTAACACTGCTTTCAAGATTGTCTATTCATTTTTAATTGCTATAGATTATTCCACTATATGGATATAACAATATATTAAACCATTGAATTCCTCATGGATATTGCAGCTATTTTCATTTTCATTTTACACTGTTCACATTTAACTATTTATGTCTCTTCTTCCTGCAAAACGATGAGCCACTCTAGGACAGAAACTGTCCACAATTCCTTTTGCTCTCCCTAATTTCCAGCAAAGGGCAGTTTAAGCATAAGTACTGAAACAAGGAGGGCTTGCGCTTACTCACTGATCTGCACTGAACACTTTCCCTTGTTACCCTCCCGAGAGGGACCGGGTCTCCAGGAGCAAGGTAAGCACGGGAGTAGCACAGAGTAGCAGGCCGGAAGAGCAGGA
>NW_006921692.1:6962699-6976249 GCF_000298275.1 Orycteropus afer afer | reverse complement strand
GGGCAATCCTACTTCCGTAGTGATACTGCCTCGGAAACCCAAGGAGGGGTCGCTATGAGTCGGGGCCGACTCGACGGCACATAACAACAACAAGGGGTGGAAGGGGAAGAGAAGGTAAATCACTAATTAGATAGTAGACACAGATTAACTTCGGTGAAGGGAAAGGAAAGATACAATAAGGAGGAGGTCAGCATAAATGATCAAGGCAAAAGAAGACACTGGGAGGAGCAATGGGAGAATTAAAGACAACAAAGGTAAATACTATTACACACATAATGCTGCAATAACAACAATAACAATAATCTATGAGTAGATACATAAACAGACATGCAAGCTGAACAGGTATGAAGGCAAATGAGAATACACTCTTGACAATATATAGGTTTGATACAGAATATTTCTACATATGTATCTTATATGTGCTGCCAACATATCCATGAATATAGGAGAGTATACTGGGGGCAAATATTATGAAAACTTCTTAGCCATAATTAAACACCTTGAGAAAATGAGTTGTTGTCAATTGGCATAACATAAACTACAATAACTACATTCTACATCCTACTTTGGTGGGCAGTCACTAGGGTATTAAAAGCTTGTGATTGGTCATCTAAGGTGCAACTATGGGTCTCTACCCATCTGGAGCAAAGAAGAGTAAAGACAAGCAAAGACACAGGAAACAATTAATCTAAAGAACTAATGGACAATGCAAACCCTAGCCTCCTTAACCATGAGGCCAGAACTAGATGGTGCCCAGCTACCATTGCTGACCCCTCTGAAAAGGATCACAATAGGAGGTCTTAGATAGAGTGGGAGAAAAATGTGGAACAAAACTTAAAATCATAAAAAGACCAGACTTACTGGTCTGATAGAGACTGGGGGAACCCCCAAGAATATGTCTTCAGCCCTGGGCTCAACTTTCAGCCAAACAACAGACACGCATGTATGCACTCCTTAGGAAAATCAAATATACAAGATCAAAAGGGCAGGGATAAAGCCCAGAAGGCAGGAAAGGATAGAGAAGAAAGACAAATGGAAACTGTAAACACAGGGAGGGATAAGAAGAGTACCGTTAATATTGTGGGGACTGAAATCAATGTTACAAAACTAAATGTGTATGAATTATTGAATGGAAAACCAATTTGCTCTGTAAACTTTCATCCAAATTACAAAAGAAAGTTAAAAAAAAATCACTTCCAAATTCTCCTGCTTTCTCATTACATATCAAAGCACACACACACTGTACTTTTCTCCAGTGACCTTTTTCCCTTTATTGTGCTTCAGAGTCAGTACAGAGCTATATGCAAAGCTGGAGTACCATTTACCCTCTGTCGAAGGCCAGGAACCCAGAGGCTCCATGTAAGTAGTAACAACTTACTACTGCCGGAAGAATAGGATTGACACTGTGGCTACAACAATGGACTCAAGTCCAGTAAGGATTGTGAGGCTGGTGCAGGATGGAGCAGTGTTTTGTTCATACACACAGGGTCATTGTGAGTCAGAGCTGACTGGGTGGCACCTAACAACAACAGCAATACTACTGCCAGGACTTGTTGTTATTATTATTATTATTATTTCATTTTATTTATTTATTTTGAGGAATTGCATATTTTCTTGTCATGTGTTCCCATTTGTGCCCTTAGTCTACTCATCTCTCTAGTCCAAGGGTTCTGACATTTAACTGCATACCTTTAAGTGGGTCTTGTGCCACCACTCACCTCTGCCCACCAAGCTCCCTCTTCTCCCCTGCCCCCAAACCCAAACAAACAAACCCATTGCCACGGAATTGACTGCAACTCATATGACAGAGTAGGTTGTAATCTTTACAGAATGCATCAATACTTCAATGAGAGGGTTAAACTTTTCTTCAGTTCTTTCAGCTTGGGTAATGTCAAGCCTGTTCTCCTCTTTGGTTTTCTAACTCTAGGTCTTTGAACATTTCATTATACTTCACTTTGACTTTTTGAGCAACCCTCTAAATCTCCTGTTCCGCTCTTTTACTTCATCATGTCCTCTGTTTGCTTTAGTTGTAGAGTCTCTTCTAATATCCAGTTTGGTCTTTCCTTCTGCAAAAACAGCAAGGAGGCCACATGTTCCGACCTCCTCTAACCCTACAAGAGGAAGACAGGATTACCAGCAGTAACCCAAGGCCTATTTCTACAAGGCCAGACATGCTGCCTCCCTCCAGCCCTTTCACCAACCGTTCCTCCCAAAGCACCCACCACCTCTCTCCTGGGTTCGATATGCTGCAGTGGCCACACAGAGCTCACAGATTATGGGGTTTATTATGGAAGCACCACAGGCTACAATTCAAGTTCAGGAAAAATGCTCAGTCTCTCTCCCAGCCCACCGTCCCTCAGCCAACAGGCTCTCACAGTCTGTTTCCCAGCACTGCTGGTCCCTCAGTGTCTCACTCAGCAGTGCGTCTCACTTGCGTCTCTTTCCCAGCAACGTCAGTCTCAGGATCCTGTGTCTCTTTCAGCAGCACGTCTCCCTCACCCAGCAGTCAGAGAGAGAGTTCTGCCTCCAGGAGGCCTCCTTTTGAGCCCGGAAGGTTGGTCAAACTAGCCAATCACAGCATCAGAACTCTAAGCATGTGAGAGAGAGTGGGAACCTCCCAGAACAATGTATTGTGCCACGCCCAACAGAAATACTCCAGGTGGACAACTTCAGCAATCAGGAGCTCCTCAGTTGCTCATAGCAAATCCCACCTTGGAGTTTACAAAGACTCATGGGTAGAAAAGCCACACTAAGTAATTTACTACACTGCACCTTCTTTTCCTGTCTTTTTAATGACCTTTTGCTTTCTTCACATATGATGTCTTTGATGTTATTGTACAACTTATTTGGTCTATGGTCACTGGTGTTCAATGTGTCAAACCTGTTCTTGAGATGGTCTCTAAATTCAGGTGGTGTATGACTGCTAACCAGGAGGCTGGCAGTTCAAACCCACCAGCCACTCCTCAGAAGGAAGGTTGGGCAATCCTACTTCCGTAGTGATAACTGCCTTGGAAACCCAAGGAGGGGTTGCTAGGAGTCAGGGCCGACTCGATGGCAAATAACAACAACATGTTTAAGTCATATTTTGGCTCTCTTGGACTTGTTAGTTTTCTTTAGCTTCAAGTTGAACTTGCTTATGAGCAATTGATGATTGTTACAAAGTTAGCCCTGGCCTTGTTCTGACATGATATTGATCTTCTCTATCACCTCTTTCCACAGATGTAGTTGATTTGATTCCTATATATTCCATCTGCCAAGTTCCATGTGTATAGTAACCATCTTTGTTGTTGATAAAAGGTATTTCCAGTAAATCAGTCGTTGGTCTTGCAAAATTCTATCATGAGATCTCCAGCATCATTTCTATCAGCAAGGCCATATTTTCCAACTGCGTAGCTAGGGCTCCTTCCATTTCTCCCCCACAGTGTCTCATATGACTAAGCACATCTCAAAGCTGTTTGATGTTTGATTTCCAACTATGGAAAATATTATCTTTCTTTGTTTCCAGATTTCACATTGCAATCACCAGTAATTTTCAATGCATCTTGATTACATGTTTGATCAATGTCACACTGCAGAAGTTGGTAAAAATCTCCAAAATCTCCTTCTTTGGCATTAGTGGGTGTTGTGGAAAATTTGAATGATAGTAGTATTAACTGGATCAGTGATGGACATCATGCTTGGTAAAGTAGAGGGTCAACAAAAAAGAGGAAGAACCTCAAAGAGATGGCTGTAACAATGGGCTCAAACACAGAGAAGATGGTAAGAGTGTTGCAGGATGCGGGCAGCATTTTGTTCTGTGGTACAAAGGGTCACTTTGACCAGGAACTGACTCCAAGGCACCTAACAATAACAACAATCTTTAGGGAAGCAACTGCTCCACCTTTCTCTGGAGGAGAGGCTGGTGTGCTCCAGCAGCCAACCTTTCAGTTAGCACCCTAGTGCTTTAACCACTGCGTAGCTAGGGCTCCTTCCATTTCTCCCCCACAGTGTCTCATATGACTAAGCACATCTCAAAGCTGTTTGATATCATCTCCAATTCTTTGGGGTTTAAGGAATGTGTAGCCTTGATGTACAAGACAAATACACACTGCAGTTCTGAGCTTACAGAACCATCTATCATCATCCTGCCTTTGGACATGACCAGTTCATTGTATTTTGGAGTGAAATTAATCTGGTGTTTAAGGGAAGAAAGGCACTTCAAAATCGGTCTGCGTGCACTGGCTTCCTTCAGCTCCTGCAGCAGCATTTTCGATGCGTTTCGCCTGGCTCAGCAAGCCTCAAACTTGACCTTTGAGAGTATTTCAAGGGTAGTGACTATCTTTCCCCTCTCCTGCTTCAAGAGCGCATACAGGCCTACTTCTGGGAAACAGTGCCTGGGACCCGATCTCGAAGAATCTCACGTCTAAGCGCAGATGTGAGGGGAAATGGGAAGAGGCGGTGGTGCGTGTTGGGGGAGGGGGAGCAGAGGGTACTAGGAGGGGGCAAGAGAAGATGCCGGGAGGAGGAGGAGTATCTGCATATGCATGAGGAACCCAGCACTGCCCTCTTCCGCAGCAGCTGCTTGGGCGGAGGCAGAGGACGGAGGGGAGGGGGAAAGAGGAAATGAGGTGAAGGCGGGGCCGCAGGAGCAGCAGCCAAGGCCGCAGCGGGTTTGGAGAACGGAAGAGATGATTTGCATGTCGCCTGGTGATTGGCTGTAGGCCGGGGGCTGGGCCTGAGAAGCGGCTTCTGAATGGTTTAGCAGAGGAAATTACAGAATTCATTTGGTTAAAGAAAGCCGGGGAGGGCCAGGTGGGCGCAATACGAAGCTGGGCCGCGAGGAGGCGCGATGTCCCATCTTTGTTCCAGTTAAAAGACTTCCTTTTAGTCTTTCCCTCCCGTTCCCATTTCAACCCCCACCCCCCACGCACAGACACACGCTCAGAAAGTGCGGAGAAACCCTGTGATCCAGTCAACTGGCTCTGCCCCGTCTATTAAGAAAGATGAACACTCCTTTCTCTTCCATCTCCTTCATGGGAGACCACTTTTCATTTCAGATTATCACATCAATAAATGTTCTTCGAGGAATAAAAGAGGCACTTTGCCAAAAGATAAGAGAATATATATGAAATGTGTGGATTGTAGGGAAAGACAATACATGCAGACAGAAGAAAAAGCACACATATGTAAATACGTACATAATCACCCCTGAGAACACAAAACTCGGGGGGCAGAGACGGACAGGACACCTGGGGAGAACACACAGCACTCACAGACTGCTCGAGGGCTGTGCACACTCTCCCACACACCCAGCACACACCCATCGACCAGCACACCAGACCCCCCACCAACACAGAGACCCGCAGAAAAGGCATCCATGTGAATTCACTCGCAATGGCAACAGCCGAGAAAATACGAGAGAAGAATTAAAGCCGTTCATCCCTTCCCCCTCAAAACATACTCAAGCGGAATGATTCTATTTGCATAATACTAATATACGCAGGACACCGACACCGGCAAAAAAAATGGCTCCACTTGAGGCACACACCAGAAGACGCAGGTACACACACAAACACACGCGTGCGCGCGCCTGCGGACGAGACACACCCACACCCTGTGTCCTCCGCCCACGGGCACAGGCAAAGGACAGATGCCATCAATAGCGCTCAGGGCAGTTTTCCAGAAAACACCAGCGCGAGAAAACGTAAAGAAACCGACCCAGGTCAGCCTCGGAAGGAGCTGCGTTAGTGAACGCAGGTTATCTAAACACACACACGCACATGCACACGCACATCCTTGTCGGAGTTAGATTCAAAGAAATAATAGAAGCACGATAGATAACTGAAAGCTGCATTATGTTAGCAGCTTAAATACTTTAAAACTACTTCAGCGTGAAGGTGGCTTTCCGGGATCCTCCAGAAACATCACACCTAAGAAAATGAAAACATTTTCATTCATTCTGCCATTCCCTTCTTTTTCTTCTTCTTTCTTATTTTTTAAGACAGGTTAGAAGAGAGACTCTTTCTGCCCCCCAAAGAAGATAGCTCTTGTTTTTGTTTTGTGAGCCCGTGAGCTTTCCAGTTGATTTCCCTGGGAGGAAAGTGCTAGGGAGCTGTCCCCTCTGCAGCCTTCCTGCCAGACGGCACCACAAAAGGCATTATTACACATTCCAAATAACAAGGGCTGTCTATATATTTACAAATCTGTTCAAATATTTAACCTCTTAACTTCCTAAATATCCCCCCCCTTTCTTTCTCTTTTGTGCTCTCCCTTCTCCCACTTTTTTTCCCTATCTCTCTTCTTTTTCCTTTCTCTTTCTAAAGGGAGGGGACGGGAAGTACCCTTCTAGAACCCAAAATGTGGCCAAGAGTGCTAGGAATTACCTAGCCCCAATTTCGTTTCTAGACAATTGCTTGTTTGCCAGCCGAAAGATCGGTTTACAATCAACAGGGCTACGTTTTTCAAAGGAGAAATTTTGACAATGCTCCTTAGCCTGAAAGGCACCCCCTAAGTCGGAGGGATTTCCTGACAGTTTACAAATTGTCCCCCGCATTGCTCCTTCTGCCAGTCAAGGAACAAGTGGCTAGGTAACTGCCTCAAGTGGAGACCTTCAAAAGAAAGCCACAGGATTTGGGCAATATTTCACGCCCCAATGATGGCCAGGGAGTAAGACACACGCCTACTGCAGGGACAAATTTGGAAAGCCAGCACTGAGAATTACTTAATGTCCAATTCTTTCTTTATGGGGCTAATACACTTATTCTAAGTGCCAATGGAAAATGTGAAGATGGCAGTGGGCCTTTAACGCAGCAGAAAGTTAACTTCTTAGAAATCGAAGTGCTCTCACTGTGCCGCGTAAAGAGAAAAGTTGTGCTTGGACAAGGCAGGCGAGGCGCGGGTAGCCATTCAGGGAAGGGCGCTGCCCACGCCCTCCTCTCCAAGAGGCGACCTCCCTCCGAAGGACACACAGGCACCTTTTCCCCGGGTTTGTCCGCTTTGCCCAGGACTCTTCTGGGACATAGTTCAAAGTGCCTTGAAGTGGCTTCCCGGATTCATTCTGGACTTTTCCTGAAACAGTAAGTGCGAGAAAAAGCCGAAGTCCCTGCAGCTGACCCAGGCAGACTGCCCCTTGACAAGTTTCCTCAGGCTTAAAATAATAATTTTATTCATGCATTTGTGTATTTGCTTATTTATGCAGTTCAAGGTAATTAAAAAATGTCAAACTACAGGTTGACAAGTCTCTGTGTCAAATGTGTTCAGTTGTCTATGATTTTTCACCTTCCACCAGCTTCAGATGTCTGTTCGCTTCTGAGGTGCCATACCCTGAGGCAGTCAGAAAGTTTCTTGGAAAACCAATCCCTATTTAGGGTGACTGTCCTCAGCAAACTCTAGTTGGGGTTACACAGCTCAGTGGTCAGAGGTCTCTCCCGAGGTGCTGAAAAGCGCCCGCCGGCGTGTTAATGACCTTTGCTCACTTTAATCGGGCGGGGCACGCGGCACTAGGAGTGCTCAGGGCCGCCTAAGCCTGGGGAGAGGGGACTGGGCAAAGAGTAGCTAGGGTCTAATTAATGTATATGTTTCAAGGAGGTTTACCGAAAACTTTTACAGGTGTCACATAAGAGGAGGAAGTAAGGCTAAATGAGTTTAAACAGCAAAAATGTGCTTACTCTTGGTGCCATACCAAAGCAAATCTGGAGCAAAACGTTGGCACTGGGTTGTTTTGTGGTACGTTCTGGAAAATGTCATCTATTTGTGTGATTGTTCTATGGTCAGGACTTTTTTTTTACCCTATGGCACTAACCCCTTAGGAAAACTAGTGGCAGTTGAAGAGTTTTTTAGTTTTTCCTTGTCGGAAAAGAGATTCATTCTAAGACATTATCTAAATCTGCTAAAGAATGAAGGCTGCTTGTCATGCGTCCTTCGTCTCCAGTAATGTGTGCCATCCAATTAGAAGCAATTTAAGCAATCAAGGCCGTTATGAGAGAAGGGGGTGTTAAAAATAGGTTTTCTATAGCCTCAAAACTCTAAATCGGAAGAAAATCTAAAATTACATATGTATCATTTCTTTATATAAAATAAATATGTAATCTGAATGCCTCCTCTTCGCTGTCCTTTTTTTCCTCCCTGGTTCTTCCCACCATCTCCTGCTTTCCTTTTGGGAATTCATGAGAGAAGTGAAGTGTGAAGAATGGAAAGGAACTAATGTCCCTAAAATGTCTTTCTGAGGCCAAACGAGAGGATCTGGGTGGGGTTTGTCCTGGCTTTTCCCGGCTTCTCGCTGTTTTAGCACCGGGATACACTGGGACAGTGATTGTTAACTGACTTCCATCCGCGGAGGGAGGAAAAATCCCAAGAGTGATGTTCAGAGATGCAGGGACCCCATTCCTGGAATTAAGTCGTGTGACTCCAGGGAGCTCGGGGTTCAGAGTAGCAGACTGAGGAGGTGACCTTTGGTCCCTCAAGACAAGTCAGGAGAGCTGCTCACACGCGGTTTATATTGGGGGTTAGGGATGCAGGTAACGGACGACCAAAGAGGAAGGAGGGGTAAAGAAAAGCTGGGACATATTTCCAAACAGAACGGAAAATTTTTAAATAGGAAAACTGCACAACAGAACAAAAAAATAATTCCCAAGCAATGTCCTCTAGCAGAAGCGAGAATGCAGAACTCAATTCGGTGTGCCATCTCTCACCCTTTTCCTGCTTTCGGGCGGGGCGAGAGAGGGACTGGCAGAGGCCAGGAGCCAGGGACGATGCAAGAGTGGAGCACACCGGCGCGAACTCCCCAGCCCACCTAGCCTGCCCCATCCAGCAGCGTGGTTTGAGAGGCGAGGTTAGCCTTCTAAGTTCTCGGAGGAAAATTGACAAGAGCCAGTAGGGAAATGGACAAAAGCACAGTTGGCAGAACTTCCAGGAAGTGAAGGGCGAGTCCCTGCGTTTCCCACAGACGCCTCAGCCAGGTACTGACTCTTTGATCCTCTTGGCCAGGTGGATCCAAGTTCTCTGTGAGTGGTGCTCAAAGACAAACGCCTAGAACCCCGGGGTGGGCGCGGGGGAGGCGTGGGGGTAGAACCAGAGACAGGGAGGGGTCTGCAATGAGCAGAGGCCTGGGCTCAGGGTGGCAGAATGAGCCCAGGAAGGCGGGAAGTCGCCCCTGGGCTCCAGGACACCAGCTGTGCCGAGGGGCCAACAGTCTTCAGAGTGGGAATTAATCACCTGACACCAACGGTCTTTTAAAACCCAGTCTTCTGGAAGGGATTTAAGGTTAGAACAATACTGCCTTCCAAAATCTTGGAGTCGAAGATGAGCGCAGAATTCTTGTCTAAGACGCGCTACTTTTGTTTCAAAAGAAAGAACAGCGGTTCCAGAGCAGAGAGGGATACCTCAGCAGGACACGCTGAGGACCAAAGTCTGGGTTTCTCAGAGTGTGAGCCACAAAGCGACAGCCACGGAAGAGGAGGCGAATGCAAGGCCCCACCCTTACCCCAACTAATTCTTAGCAGAAGGTCCTCCTACACAAGTGCGATAACACTGCAGTATTTAAATTCGTCATAATAGCGTCTAATTTATTTCCTATTTGCTCTGCCTGTTTGTATAGGATTCATAAACTGAAACCATTTGATACACAACAAATGTATAGATTTGACAATTCAAAAAGTATTACTATTTTCAAATCATCTTCCCCAGAAAACAATTTTGAAATTTCTTCTTGAATTTCAATCTTCATGAAAACGAATTGCTTCCAAAATTTTTTTTGAAAAAGTAAATAACACTGTATGATTACATAATTGATTTAGAAAAGAGTGACATTTTAAGAATACATAGACATTATGAAAAATATTTAAGTGTTTCTGGATTTAATTTCTTCTTCCGCTACATAAGGGAGCTCTGGTGGCGTAGTGCCTAAGGCATTTGACTGCTAAGCAGAAGGCTGGCAGTTCAAGCCCACCAGCTACTCCTGGGAAGGAAGATTGGGCAATCTACTTCTATAGTGACACCACCTGGGAAACCCAAGGAGTCGTTATGAGTTTGGTGTTTCTTTTTTGGATCTCCTACATAACATCCTTACATGTTGGTAGCAGAAATCAGAATATATATTTTTAACAAACAATACAGCCTCTTAAAAGTTAAATTTGTCCTTTAAATTTGCTCTTCTCATCAAGCAGTTATAAAGTTTTGTACACAAATGTATATGCATGCAACATAATACAGCCTTTATGACTAGCTGATAAAGTTTTTTTCACATTTATTGGGTTTCAGTTTCCTTAATTTTGGGAGACTGAACTAAATACAGTTGAAGACTTTGAAGATTTTATTAAATATTCTACTTTAATGAATTTTGGAATTACATAAAGTAATAACAACATCAAAATTAAAATAGTCTAGCATATTTTATATAATTAGCACTAATAACATTCTATTATTACTTTTAACTGTTTCCATGGACTTCCTAACTTTATCGATAATCCCTAAAAATCTATGGGCTCCTGGATATACAGAAAGAATTATAAAGAATGGGGTATCTTTACATATATATATATATAACTTTTCTGTAAAGAATATGATCCTAATTTACTCATACAATAAGGAAATTGGACCAGATGAGCTTCCAAAGTACATCTAGTCCTGAGAGTCCAGGAAATGTTAGATATTGTGCAGAGGCACTGGGTCTGTAGCTAGTCAGTGTTTCTCAAAGCAAACATCATAAGCCCTTAATTTAGGCAGAAATCTACTCACAAGCATCACTTCTTCATGATCTTTTTTGCACCATTCATACATCAATGAATTGGTTGGTTCTTAAGGTAATTTAAGGGCTCAAAATGTCATGTGAACTTCTCCAATAGTTGTAGGAAATAGAGGTCCCAAAAATGGTATTATCTCTAAGAAGTATATTCCCAAAAAAAGAGCTTTAATTTTTCCTCCAGCTATTGAAATTGTCAAATTCATACATTTGATAATTTTATAACTTCCTCTGGAAAATGTTTGCTTTGTTTCAGCAATTGTAAGAATCAAGAACTATTTAAAGAATATGCTCTCTGACTGTGCCAGTGAAATTTTCTTTTTCTCCAGTAAGATAGAATTGTTTTCTTGATTCTGCCCCACACCCATGTTCCATCTCTATTCCCAGTCTCTAACCCCCACCCCAGCCCATTCTTCCCGGCTGACATTGAGCTTATTTAGTCTGCACAACATTTTCTGTAATCATCATCAGTGGCTTACAACAATGAACTTTTTTTTTCAATTCAGCCCTAAGTCTATGAAATTAATTTCCATTTTGACAATCACAAGACTTCCCTTGGAAATATCAGTGACTGCACAAGCCACAGACAGATCAAGTGTAGGTAGGTGCTCCATCATCTGAATGAGGTTGGGTTGTTTTCCACTGGAACAAGGTATTAAGTGATTAAACTGTGCTACTAGACATACCACTTTTATCAAAGCCTTTTTCTATCCAAGCAGGCACAAGGATAGTCAATCCCTGGCCCTGAATGTCTCCAAGGAAAACTTGAAATGCTTTAGGAAATCATGTCTGCAATTAAAGCACTGGCATTTTTCTTCCCTTCTCAGAATAAAGACTGGATACCATTTTTGAAACTTTACCTTTTTTTTTTTTTTTTTAATTTCAATAAGCTGCTTAAGATCCTCTTGTATTCATTGACAGGATTTTTGGCACCATTCTGCTATACTAGACCATACCATTAGTTGTTAAATGTTAACAGATTATAAGTGATCGAAAAGATGTGCATTCAGAATTCCAGACACCATTACTTTAATTCTTACCACAGCTACCATTTACACAAGACAGAAGGTCAAATACCAATTTGGGTGCCATATTTTGCCTGCCTTTTTGTAGGTATAGTTAGAACAGTGCTTTGTGTCTTTGCCTTATTCCTATCTATACCTGGCAGAAGTCCAAGAGAATGAGTGAATAAACAAACAAATGTGCAAATATGCAGGGTACGAATTATTTGACTATTTGTTTCATAGGAGAAATGGCAGCTCTTTAGTGATTATCAGCATTGGCCGTATATTACAAATGCTCTTAAATGGAAAATATAAAATGAATACCAAAAATTGCTAAATATGTGCCATAAATCTGAAATAAAATTACTTAGTAGTCCATTATCAATTAAAAAAAAAAAATCTTCTAGCCAATAGAAGTGTGTGTGTGGGGGGTAAAAACCAAATTAACTTGGGAAAATCAGAAGATTACGGTGCCAGGTACTGTTCTTGGTACTTTGCATGCATTATCTCATTTAATCCCCAAGAAAATGTTCTAGATTGTTTTACAGGTGACAAGACTTGAGAATATAGAAGTTAGCTCACACCTCAGCATCATGACTGATATGTGGTGAAGCCAAGATTTAAGGAGACAGTCCAATTCCATACACAGAGCACTTAGCCATTCAGTGGTATCTCACACTAAACATTTGTTAAATAGATGCTGTGTAATTTGTTGAAGAAATATAAGAACAGGGAAATTCATTAAATATTTAGAAAATTAGAAGTTGCTTCAAAAAATTCAAACACTACATCTATTGTCTTCCAAGGGATTTGGAAGACAGCTTCCTGGACAACTGACTGGAAGAGATCCATATTTGCACCCATTCCAAAGAGAGGTGATCCCACAAAATGTGGGATTAACAAAATCATTAATATCACACACAAGTAAAATCTTACTGAAGATAATTCATAAACTGTTGCAGCAGTATATTGACAGAGAACTTCCAGAGGCACAGGCTGGATTCAGAAGAGGATATGGAACAAGGGATATCATTGTTGATGTCAGATGGATCTTGGCTCAAGGCAAAGAATACCAGAAAGGTGTTTACTTGTGTTTTACTGACTATCCAAAAGCATTTGATTGTGTGGATCATAACAAATGGTGGATAACATCAAGAGGGATGAGAATTCCAGAACACTTCATTGTACTCATGAAAAAACTGTACAGAAACCAGAATGCTGTCATTTGAAAAGAACAAGGGTGCCCTGCATGGCTTAAAATCAAGGAGGGAGTGTGTCAGGGTTGTATCATTTCACCATAGTTATTCAATCTATATGTTGAGCAAATGATCCAAGAGGCTGGACTATATGAAGAAGAACATGGCATCAGGATTGGAGGAAGGCTCATTACCAACCTGCGATATACTGACAACACAACTATGCTTGCTGAATATGACGATGGCTTGAAGCACTTACTGATGAAAATTGAAGAGTACAGTCTGCAGTATGGATTACGTCTCAATATAAAGAAAACAAAAATTCTCACAACTTCTTTGACAAAGGCCCGAAATCCATTAAATGGGGAAGAGAATATTTGTTTAATAAATGGTGCTAGCAAAACTGGGGATCCATTTGCAGAAAAATGAAACAAGATCTGTACATCACACCACACACAAAAACAAACTCCAGATGGATCAAAAACTTAAATGTGAAACCTAAAACTATACAGTTACTCAAGGAAAATTTAGAGTAAATTTAAAGGCCCTAATACATGGCATAAATGGACTACCAAGCATAACTCAAAATGCACAAACAGCAGAAGAGAAACCAGATGATTGGGACCTTCTAAA
>NW_006921692.1:6959238-6960685 GCF_000298275.1 Orycteropus afer afer | reverse complement strand
AAAAAAAAAAAAAATTCTCACAACTGGACCTGTAAGCAGCATCACAATAAATGGAGAAAAGATTGAAGCTGTCAAAGACTTGACATTGCTTGGTTTTACAATCAATGCCAATGGAAGCAGCAGTCAGGACATCAGACGACATATTGCATTGGGCAAGTTGGCTGCAAAGGACCTCTTTCAGGTTCTGGGGAGCAAAGATATCTCCCTGAAGACTAAGGTGCATCTGACACAAACCATGATATTTTCAATTGCCTCATATGCATGTGAGAGCTGGACAATGAATAAAGAAGACTGAAGAAGAATTGATGCTTTTGAGATGTGGTGCTGGAGAAGAATGGTGAAAATACCATGGACCACTAAAAGAAGTAATAAACCTGTCCTGAAGGAGGTGCACCCGGAATGCTCCTTGGAAGTGAGAATGATTAGATTTTGTCTCACCTACTTTGGTCATGTTGTCAGAAGGAACCATTCCCTGGAGAAGGATGTCATGCTTGGAAAAGTGGAGGGTCAATGAAGAAGAGGAAGGCCTTCAATGAGATGGATGGACACAGTGGCTACAACGATGGGCTTAGGAATAGAAAGGATCATGAGACTGGCACAGAACCAGGCAGTGTTTCGTTCTGCTTTGTATAGTGTTGCTATAAATTGGAGATGACTCGATGGCACCTAACAGCAACAACACTTTTCTATTTTTACATTTTCAATAATGTATTTTCACATCTATTTCTAGATCCATCAACCAGCGGTAATATCTCTTGATATCGTACTCTAAGTCTCCTCCGTTACTCACCACCCAAATATTTCTGTTTGCATTTTGTGTTTGTGTTCCCAAAATTTATGACATTATCTTGCTTTTCTATTATTGCTGTTGTTATAAAAATATAAGCAACACAATATTTGCCAATTCAACATTTTTTTCACATGTATAATTCAATGGACCCAATTACAAAAATCACATTGTTTATCCATAAAAATAAGTCTCAACTCATCTGTAAGTTGAATGTAAAACTGAAGATTAATAAAGTTTGTAAATAATTGTGACAATGTGAATATTTCACACCATAATTACATTTCCTTTCATATAGATTTTTGTTTTCCTCAGAGTTTATTATTGGCTTTTCTTTTTTCTTGACTTTTCTCTCTTTGTTGCATCTATAGGTTTTGAAGATTCTCAAGAACGGTATCAAATCTTGGAAATCTGCTCTTCATCTAAATACCTTCCTCCATGAGTCTTATTATTTTCTGTTCTAATCATAACTGATTACTTTCCAATCTTTCTGTACAACAGACAGAGATATTCCTTCATTACTTTCCTAGGTTATTACAAAAGTTTCCTATATGGGATCCCATGTCATCCTTTCTTGGATTATCTCCTTCTGTCTCTCCCTCATTTTTCTCAATTTACCTCCTTAGTTTGAGCCTGTGGGAGACAAATTTTCTGATATAT
>NW_006921692.1:6953431-6959138 GCF_000298275.1 Orycteropus afer afer | reverse complement strand
AAATACTCCTTTATTCAACTTTCAAAATTTATTGATTGTTTGGCTGAGTGTAGAATTCTAGGTTTAAAGTATTTTTCCCTCAGAAATTTGAAGACACTGATCTACTATCTTCTTTGATAACCGATAAGAAGATTGATACAGTGTGATTCTCATTACTATAGAAGATCAGATATTTCTATTGTCTGGAAATTTTGAAGGTGTCTTTTTATTACTAGTGTTTTATAGTTTTAAATAATGTATCTATTGAGTTCTTTATTTGTCCATTCTCCTGAGCATTGAGTGGATATTTTCAGTGTAATAACGTACGCCCTTCTGTTTAAGAAAAACTCTGGTATTTTGCCTGTGACCTCTCTTTAGTTATGTTTTCTATCTTTGTGAAATTCCTATTAGTTAGAAGATGACTTCCAATACTAATTCTCTTTCTTGTATTTCTTTTATAGTTTCCATTTTTTCTATTTATTTTATTTGAGATGTTTTAACTTTATTGTCCAACCATTCAATTGATTATTTTAGTTTGATAATCATATTTTTATTCACCAAGAGTACTTCCTTGATCTATAATAATTTATTTTTCAAAGAATCCTTTATTGTTTTAGGAGCTCTCACAGTGCAGTGAATAAAGCATTTCATTGCTAACCAGAAGGTCAGAAGTTCAAACCCACCAGCTGCTCCAAGAGAAGATGAGGAATCTACTTCCATAAAGATTTACAGCCTTGGAAACCATATGGAGGTCACTATGGGCTGGAATTGACTTGATGGCAGTGGGTTGGTTTTTTGAGTTCTCATTTTACTGATGCATTATGCTGTCTAATCTTTTTGTGATGTGAATTAGAATTTTTAAGTTTTCTTTTGTTCTTGAATTATCGCTCCTTCCTGCAGAGTGTCACTGTCTCCCAGTCTGTTTCTCTCTTTTGTTACAACTGGTTTTCTTTCATATTGCTGGTTTTCCTCAAATGACTGGAGATATTTGTTTCTGTTTTTTATTACAAAATAGTAAAATGGCTAATTGGTAGCTCTATGAACATAGATGGAGCCTTGTTTACTGACAGCTTTCAATTAGTCAAATGTGATTGTAAAGCTGGCCATTTTACTGAACAATACATACATGCCTTCATTCAGAGGTCTTTCCTCTGGGGTGTCAAGACTTACACAAGCTGCCCTGATCTCATTTGAGAAATTTCTCCAGAAAATAATATTCCATTATATTTGCCTGGGAAGTGGGTACAATTCTTACTCTGCATATGGTATGGAAGCATTAATGGTTTCATATACAATCAATTTAATTCCTGTTTTCAGCCACACATCTCACTCCACCCTCCCTCACACTTGATTTTTGTGACTTCTGAGCATTCTAGGGTTCTACAGAGCAGATGGGTCCCGTCTTTGGCTATAGTCAATTCTGGATATATTCTACTTAATGGCTACTTCTGCCTTTGTTTATCAGTTGTCATTCCTCCACCTTTTTTCCTTTTTCCTGAACTTCCAGAATTTTTTCAAAATCTCTCTTTTATTGATAGATTTTTCTTTGTGTTATAGCTTTAAATTTTTATTAATGTTTTAGGGAGATTACACTGCCATATTGAACCAGAAGTCTACTTAAAAAAATTTTTTTTGAACCTTTTCATATTATTTATACTATGCTGTTTATTTCATACTTGAAGTCCCTATGTGGCGCAAATGGTTAAGCACTGCACTGCTAACCAAAAGGTTGGAGGGTCAAGTCCACCCAGAGGAACTTCAGAAAAAAAGCCTGACAATCTCCTTCCAAAAAAATCAGCACTTGAAAATCCTATGTAACACAGTTCCACTCTGACATCCATGAGGTCACCATGAGTCAGAATCAACTCAACAGCAACTGGTTTTGTTTCATAGTACACTTGTTTTTTCTTGCTTCTTATTGGCTATTTTTAATCAATAATCATCCTGAGTTTTTCTTACAGTATAAATTGGAAAGAATGATCATAAGATGTAGCATTTGATGATTCAGATGACTTAACATAATTCTCTCTTCCAAACTTATGATAATGTGAAATGAATATGAAATATTTATTTCTAGGGAATCCTATGTTAGTGTTAAGAACCTAGCAAAGATCATTTGAATATACTGAAATGCATTTATACTACACATCTATCCTTTCAAAAGTGACTTAAAGAACCAGATGATGCTACTTGTAGCAAAAACACACACAACAGTTAGCATTCTGTTAGCAATTGTAAGTTTGCCTACAAAGAAAAAAATGAATCTGCACTCCTTTCTTAAAAGTGGTAGACTATTATATATCCAATCCTGCAATAACAGTGATCACAATGATCTATGAGTAGATACATAGATAGACACACAAACTGAACCCTTTGGGGGGGGGGAATATATATATATATATATATATATATATAAAGAGAGAGAGAGAGAGAGAGAGAGAGAGACAGGGAGCTCTGGTAGTGTGCCTAAGGCACTTGACTGCTAACCTGAAGGCTGGAGGTTCAAACCCACCAGCCTCTCCTCAGAAGGAAGATGGGGCAATCTACTTCCATAGTGATACTGCCTTGGAAACCTAAGGAGGGGTCACTATGAGTTGGGTCCAATTTGATGGCACAAGACATGTTTGACAGAGGATATTTCTACATATGTATTTACATATGTTGTAAATACATCCATGAATATAGTAGAGCATACAGAGGGCAAAGTTATAAAAACTTCTTAGCCATAACCAAACACCTTGAAGGAATGAGTTGCTAAGTATAGGGGCTCAGGACCCTAGTCTCAGGAGACATCCAAATCAACAGTGATAACAAAGTCCACAAAGACACTGTTCTACCTTTTACTTTGATGAGTAGTGACTGGGGTCTTAAAAGCTTGTGATTGGCCATCTAAGGTACAACTATTGGTCTTTCCTCATCCAGAGCAAAGGAAAGTCATGCAAATCAAAGACACATGGAAACAAATAGTCCAAAGGCTAATGGACTACGTGAAACTCAGCCTCCATGACTCTGAGACCAGAAAAACTAGGTGGTCCCAGCTACCACTACCAACTGCTCTGAAAGGGATCACATTGTAAAGTCCTGGATAGAGTAGGAGAAACAGGCGAAATAAAACTCAAAATCATCATAAAGGCCAGGATCACTGCTTGGATAAGGACTGATAGAAGCCCAGAGATGACAGTCCTTTGTCACCCACAATAAATAGGTCTATAAGGTGAGCAATAACATCATGGGGGTATGCACTCTTTAGTACAATCTACCATTCAATATCAAAAGGGCAGCATTTGCCCAAAATGAAGTTCAGAAGGCAGGAAGGGATAGGAAAGAAAAATGAAGGGAAGTGAGAAACACAGGGAGGAAGTGACATGAGTAATGTTACAGTGTGAGGATTGCAATCAATGTCATGAAACAAAAAGTATATGAATTGTTGAATGGCAAACTAATTTGTTTTGTAAACCTTCACCCAAATCACAATAAAAGTTAAAAAAAAAAAAAGATTTTAGTAGGTAGAAATTAGAAGGGAAGAACTTTACATGGCATAAAGAATCCAAGTCAAAATAATATCTAGTTTATAAAATGTTTACATTCATTCAATATATTTAAGCTAAAACAAAAACTTGCCTTACAGAATTCAAAATTAATAGTTTCATTAAAAGCACTGAAAACCAAAAAAAAAAAAAAGGTACTGCCATGGAATCGGATCCAACTCATACCAACCCCTCCTTTGGTTTCTGAGGCAGTATCACTATGGAAGTAGATTGCCCAACCTTCCTTCAGAGGAGTGGCTGGTGGGTTTGAACCGACAGCTTTCTGGTTAGCAGCCAAATGCCTTAGGCAGTACACCAGCAGAGCTCCCAAAAAGCACTGAAGGCAGATCATATTTCTTTCTTAGATCATCTCAAAAAAACATATATTGAATGGACATTTAAACATAATTATGTTGGTATATAAAATATATTCTTGAGGTAAAATTCAAGAGTTTCATACCCTATATGCTTGACTTTGGAGCAGAATAAAAAAGTATATATTACTAATTTCATACGAAAATGTCCCTTATGGAAAAGTGACTTTCTGCTTAGGAAATGAGGACAAATATCTCTCGTTCCTGATTATTACGCTGTATTGGTAAATTCAATTCATGGTTCTTAGATTTTGTTAATGAAAACAGAATGCCTGGATATTTTAATGTTCTGTTTACACATATTCAGTTGGCTCTCCCTTTAATCAACTAGATCATTATGTTACAAAGTGAATCTGGCAGGAATAAATTAACCTGGTTTAAATTCCCCAGCAGAGCATTGCCAGGGACATATTGTGACACTCAGTGGTGGTTTGGTGCACACGCTGGCAATAGTATTATCCGGGGCCCCCTTCAGAGCAGATAGTTGAGAGTCACCATCAATTCCAGTTTTCCAGACAAGAAGCAGCAGCATCTCTTCAAAGATGGGGACACACATGGCTGTTTCGAGAAAGAATGTAAGCCTGGGCAGAAGGTAAGGAAATAATAATAAAAAATATAGAAATGGTGGTAATAGGCACTCTAGGCTGCCTATTAGTTCATTTAAGGAGAGAAAAATGAAGAAAGCAACAAAAGGGGGAAAACAAACTTGTTTTCTTAGAAGATTCTGGTCTTAAGATTGCATCTTCACAACTGTTATTTTTGAGGAAGTATCATGGGCATTTGGAAATACCATTGTAGATCAAAATGTTATATAATTGTAAGAGATTGATTCTCAGAACAGACATATATTGTTCTCTGAAATCATTGTGTATACACTGAATGCAAATTGAGCAATGATTGTTTTGCAAGTTATTAAAATGAAAAATAGCTCAAAAGTTATATAAAAAACAATGATGGAAGGTAATGCTAGGTACAGCAGGTCAAAGAGCAAGTAAGCATGACGTGATCCTGCCTACCTACTTTCCCACCCTATATGTCTTGGATTTCTTCGAGATCTTGAAGGCTGTGCAGAATCTAGCCCTGCATAGGTCTATCCAAGTCTTAAAGATACTTCAGACCAAAGTTTGAACCATGTGTTCATGACTCCCAAAGGTTTGGTTCAACCTGAGACACTCAAAAAGGCCTATCAGTGTCATCTAATACTTCAAGACAAAATCCTCAGCCTACCTGGCTTTCTCACAGTTCTCTCTGCCAGGAGAGATGATTGAAACATTTTTAAACTACTTACTAACGTATTTAATATATGGTCAGAATGAGTTGGAACTGACTCCATGGCAGTATGTGTGTATGTATGTTTTAAATCATGTACTGGACTCTGCCTCACTATACTGTGGCTCTGCAATTTTGGATTTTTCAGAAGTCAATCTTGCACATAGTTTATGTGATAAAAAAGAGGCATTTCACAGAGGCATACATACTGGAAACTCCACCAGGACAGCCAGATGAGGAGAAATCTTTAGTGACTTTAAATTTTGGGGTGGTGGATACTTAAATGATTGTATTAATAGATGTCAATGTAAATGCTATATTCTTAATCAATAAAAACTGGTGTAAGATTTTATATTTTAAAAATTATTTGTAAGTTATATTCTAACATGTTAAATTCTGTTCTAAAAGGCTGTCTCGTGTCCTTAAATGGAATTAAAGAACAGCAGAAGGGTATACATTGGTAAGATGAGATACAAGTCTTGGAAAGGTGAACTTCCACTCTGGCAAGAATCACCTGTGTGAGGCAAATCCATTAGATTGAGGTTTTCCATATATATA
>NW_006921692.1:6946232-6953246 GCF_000298275.1 Orycteropus afer afer | reverse complement strand
GTTCAAACCCACCAGCCACTCCTCAGAAGGAAGGTTGGGCAATCCTACTTCCGTAGTGATACTGCCTTGGAAACCCAAGGAGGGGTTGCTATGAGTAGGAGCCGACTCGACGGCACATAACAACAACAACAACAAATGTAATTTATGTATATTGCTGTTGTTGTTAGGTGCCATGAAATCAGCTCCAACTCATGGCAACTCTATGTACAACAGAAAGAAACCCTGTCTGTCTGGTCCTGTGCCAGCCTCACAATCCCTGCTATACCTGAGCCCATCGTTAGGCCCACTGTGTCAGTTCACCTTATTGAGGGCCTTCCCTTTTTTCTCTGACTCTCCTCTTTACCAAGCATGATCTCCTTCTCCAGGGAATGATCCCTTCTGACAACATGACAAAAGCAGGTGAGATGAAGCCATTCTCTTTTCCAAGGAGAATTCCAGCTGCACTTCTTCCAGGACAGATTTGTTCATTCTTCTGACAGTTCATGGTACTTAGTATTCTTAGCCAACACCACAACTCACAAGCATCAACTCTTCTTCGCTCTTCCTTATTCATTGTCCAGCTTTCACATGCATATGAGGCAATTGAAAATATCATGGCTTGGATTAGGCCAATCTTCAAAGAGACATCTTTCCTCTTCAGCATTTAAAAGAAGTCTTTTGCAGCAGATTTGCCCAGTGCAATATATTATCAGATTTCTTGACTGCTTCTTCCATTGGTGTTGATTGTGGAACAAAGTAATATGAAATCTTTGACAACTTCAATCTTTTCTCTGTTTATCATGATGCTGTTTATTGGTCCAGTTGTGAGGATTTTCATTTTCTTTATGTTGAGATCTAATCCATACTGCCAACTGCAGTCCTTAATCTTCATCAGTAACTGCTTCAAGTCACCTTCACTTTCAGCAATCAAAGTTGTGTCATCTTCATATTGAAGGTTGTTAATGAGTCTTCCTTCTATCCTGATGCCATGTTCTTCTTCAGATAGTCCATCTTCTTAGATTATTTGTTCAGCATGCAGATTGAATAAGTATGGTGAAAGGATGCAACCTTGACACATTCCCTTCCTGATTTTAAACCATGAAGTATCCCCTTGTTGTGTTCGAATGATAGTCTTTTGATCTATGTACAGTTTCCTCATGAGCACAACTAAGTGTTCTGGAATTCTGATGCTTCTCAATGTTATCCAAAATTTGTTATGATCCGCCCTATTAAATGTTTTTACATAGCCAATAAAACACAAGTAAACATCTTTCTGGTATTCTTTGCTTTCAGCCAAGATCCATCTGACATCAGCAATGATATGCCTTGTTCCCCCTGCTCTTCCTTTCCAGCTTGCATTTCTGGAAATTCCTGGTCAATATACTGCTGCAACCATATTTTGGATATATTCAGGAAAATTTTACTTGCATGTGATATTAATGATATTGTTTGATAATTTGCACATTCTGTGGAATCACCTTTCTTTAGAATGCATACAAATATGTGTCTCTTCCAGTTAGTTGGCCAGGTAGCTGTCTACCAAATTTCTATATATGTATATATACCTATATATTTGTGTGTACTCACACACACACATGTATAATTGTGATTTGGATGAAAGTTTACAGAGCAAATTCATTTTCCACACAGAAGTTCATATACATTGTTTCATAACATTGATTACAATCCCCATAATGTAATAGCTCTCTTCCCACTTCCTCTCTGTGATCACCTTTCCCTGTGTTCTTCTTTCCTATGTATTCTTGCCCTCTGAGCTATCATCCTGTGCAAATACTGCTCTTCTGATTGTCCATGTTGATTGTTCTAAGGAGGGAACCTACCTGGTGAAAATGTCCACCTTATACACTTATTGTTTGGCTGGAAGCCACAGGGAGTGAATTCCAGGCCTGATGGGTGACTAGGGGCCATAGTCCTGGGGGTTTCACCAGTCTCTATCAGACCAGTAAGCTCCAGGGACTTTTAACGTTGCCAGGTACTTGCTAGAGGTGTGCTAAATCCCCCCAGAAATGGTTATCCCTTTGAAGTGACTTTTATGCATTTAGCTTTTCTCTGATTTAAGATTGTTTTCTCTGTAGTGAACTAACTGAGCTCTGAAACTTGATTTTAAAGAAATAAAATGTTGTGACATTTCCAGCCATCACACGGAGGAGCCTTGTACTATTTGGAACATATCTCAGCTGTATAAACCCATTTGAAAAGGCAAAATGATACTTGTGCTTCTAGGGGAACACCACATTACGAATCAATATCTTACAAGCCACCTGATTATTTTAAATTTCAAATATTGGGCCTTATTTTTCCTATTTTACATAAGCAGGGATTACTGGTACTCCAAAACATGAAAACCAAAGGCCAGCAAAATAATACAAACTAAAACCAAAGTAGAAATAAATCATTAAATTTGCTTTGACACAGTTTCAGCCTCTCAAAAGCACTTACTCACTAAAGTAGTAAAGACACTGAGTCTCATGTGTCTCAAGGGAATTTTCTTATTTTGTGATGTGTTAACCACCTTATCCATTCATATCACACCTTCTCTCAACTACATGCCCACACCCACCCAGACGTTAAATTAACCAATTAACAGTCCAATAGTTTTTTTTAGAGCAAGACATTTTTTTCTTCTGGCAAAGCCAAATCACAATAGAAGACTGCATTAGAGTTTGCAGAGTTGCCAAAATTATACCCATGCATGAGGGATGCCTCTGTGGCATGAAGACCTCCAAAAGAGAAGCTTTGCTGCTGTTAGCAATGAAGTGTCTCTAGGAAGGAACATTCACAGCACCCACATGTAAAGGAGAGACACCTGGGAAGATTATGAGAGCATTTGCTAAAAGCTCTGCCAAATCATTCCACTGCTGCTCTAGTCAGTAACAAATTGAAGCACTTTATAAAATTTGTAGCTCTTCAATAATTTTGAATCACTTTAAAGTGCTCATGCTCCAAACCATAAAGTCTTTCTTAACCACTGCATACGTATAAAAGGCACATCATCAAAATGACAGTAATCAAGTCCTTCAATTTTAGGTGTGAAATTGTTCTATATTTTTTCTCCTTGTTTTTGTTGTTCACTATGTGCAAAAAAATAAAAAGGTCATAAGGACACATGGTAAAAAAATCTCCATTTTTGATAGTACCAAGTAATCAATATTCTAAAAAGTTTTCAGATGAAAAAATGCTTTCTCAGTTATTTTAGACAAGATATTCTAAGATGTGTGCATGTGTGTGTATGATCTATCCAGGATCCTAAATAACCTGACACACACCACACAACAGTGCAAAGAAGAAAACTCACTGATGAGTTTGCCTTTAGGAAGGCCTTTGATGTTTCTTGAACCATGTTGTCAGAGAAAGTAAGAGAAAGGACAGAGAGGAAACCTACTATGCACTATTAAGAATGATAAGGCTTTTTTTTTTTCTCCCAGCTAAAATACATTTCATACATTATGCCTTAAACCAGTAAGAAGCACTGAACATTGTCACGATGACATACTTTCCTAGTTTGCTTTTGTCTTCGGATTATGGACTCCTTTCCATTCAAATAATGTCCCTGGAGAAGGACATCATACTTGGTAAAGCAAATAGCAAAAAAGAGGAAGATGCTTAATGAGATGCATTGACACAGTGGCTGCAACAATGGGCTCACGCACAGCAATGATTGTGGTGAGGATGGTGCAGGAACAGGTGGTATTTCATTCTGCTGTACATGAAGTCACCATGAGTTGAAAATGACTTGATGACACCTATAACCACGACGACAGCAACAACTTGATCATATCATCCTTACTTCAAATTTGTTCACAACCAAAGAAAATAAAATCAAACACTACTATCTGCCATACCATACTAGTGTAAACATATTACATTTCCTGGGGCAGTAGGAATTGATCTTAACAGAAACATGCTATGTCCAGTTTTAGCACAACTCAAATTTAGTGTACTTGAAAGCTTGCGTAAAAATGAACATAGTTTTATAACTCAAAGGCTGAAGGTTTCATGTATACAAAACAGATATATATGTATAGTGGAACACTTGGGAAATGAACAGCATTAAACGTAAATACCACCCATTAAAGAAAATCATCAATTACATTTTATGCCAATCATGAGTCTTTTGTTGTTTAAAATTATTAGTATACTCTTTATACTTATATGACTATTTTATACTTAATAATATACTCTGGTAGCTTAGTGCCTAAGGCACTTGACTACTAACCAGAAGGCTGGCAGTTCAAACCCACCAGCCACTTCTTGGAAGGAAGATGGGGCAATCTACTTCCACAGTGATACTGCCTCGGAAACCCAAGGAGGCGTCGCTATGAGTCGGGTCTGATTCGACGGCACAAAACAACAACAACAACTATATACTGTGAACATATTCGATCTGTCACTTATTTTCATGATGATTTTTATTTTCAGTTTAATTTTTTCATATTGAATAATAAAATATTTAAAGAAAGAATATAGTGGAAAAAAAATCTCTTTCCCATTTCTGAATTCCAAGCACCCAGTCTCTGCACACCCATACCACTTGACACAACTACATGGAGAAAAACTGTTATTAGATTCTTATGTATCCTTATAGAATTCTTTATGCATATTCAAGCAATTTAGTAAAGAATAGATCTACCACTTATCTGTCAGTTTGTTGTACTGTGGTAGCTGGTGTGTTATTCTGATGCTGGAAACTATGACACCAGCATTTCAATTTCCAACAGGGTCATCCATGCTGGACAGGTTTCAGCAGAACTTCCAGCCTAAGACAAAATAGGAAGAAAGACCTGGTGATTTACCTATGAAAAAAACTGGCCAGTGAAAACCTTATGAGCATCAGTAGAACTATATATATAGTGCAAGAAAATGAGCTCCAGGGATTAGAAGGCACTCACCATGCAACTGAAGAAGAGTTGCCTTCTCAAACAGACCTTAATAATGACCTTAATGATGGGGATGGAGTAAAAGCTTTCAGGACCTTCATTTGCTAAATGTGGCACAACTTAAATGAGAAGAAACAGCTCCAAATGTCCATTCATAATAGAATCATAGAATATAAAAAGTATGGATTGAGGGAAACTGGAAGTTGTCAAAAATGAAATGGAATGCTTGAAGGTTGATATCCTAGGCATTAGTGAGCTGAAATGGACTGGTATTGGCCAGTTTGAATCAGACAATAATATGATCTACTATGCTGGGAAGTGAAGAGGAACAACATTCTATTCAATGTCAACAAGAACATTTTAAGATCTACTGTGAAGTATAATGCTGTCAGTGATACACCTACAAGGAAGATGAGTTGCAATAATACAGAATAATATGACTATTATTCAAATACACACAACAACGCAACAATGCAATACACTGCCATCAAGTCAGATCCAACTCATGGCAACCCCTCCTTGGGTTTCTGAGTGGAATCACTATGGAAGTAGATTGCCCAACCTTCCTTCTGAGGAGTGGCTGGTGGGTTTGAACTGCCAGCTTTCTGGTTAGCAGTCAAGTGCCTTAGGCACTAAGCCACCTGAGCTCCTTCAAATTTGCATACCAATGACTAATATTAAAGATGAAAAAATTCAAGATATTTAGCAACTTTTGGAGTCTTTAATTGATCAAATATGCAATCAAGATTCATTGCTAATTACTGATGATTGGAATGTGAACGTTGGAAAAAAAAAGAAGGATCACTAGGTGGAAAATATGGTCTTCCTGAAGGAAACAACACACCTAGAGATTGTATATTACAATTTTGCAAGACCAATGACTTAATCATGGGAAATACTTTTTCAACAACATAATAAAGGACTATACATATGGATTTCACCAGATGGAATACACAGGAATCAAATAGACTACATCTGTGGAAAAAGACCATGGAGAAGCTTGATATCATCAGTCAGAACAAGTCCAGGAGCCAACTGCAGAACAGACATTATTGGTCATATGGAAGTTCAAGATGACACTACAGAAAATTAAGCCAAGTCCATAAAAGCCAAAGTATGACCTTGAGTATATCCCACCTGACTTTAGAAACCATCTCAAGAACAGATTTGGTGCATTGAACTTTAATGACTGAAGACCAGATGAGTTACAAAATGGTACTAAGGACATCTTTCATGAGGAAAGTAAAAGGACATTAAAAATATAGGAAAGAAAGAAAAGACCAAATAGATGTCAGAAGAGACTCTGAAACTTTCTCTTGAACATGTTGTTGTTCTCAGGTGCTGTCAAGTCATCTCCAACTCATAGCAACCTTATGCACAGCAGAACAAAACACTGCCTGGTATTGTGTCAGCCTCAGGATCCTTGCCATACCTGCGCCCATCGTTGTAGCCACTGGGTCAATCAATCTCATTGAGGGCCTTCCCCTTCTTTGTTGACCCTCCACTTTACCAAGCATGATATCCTTCTCCGGGGAATGGTTCCTTCTGACAACATGACCAAAGTAGATGAGAAGAAGTCTGGTCATTCTCTCTTCCAAGGAGCATTCTGGCTGCACTTCTTCCAGGAGAGATTTGTTAGTCCTTTTAGCAGACCATGGTACTCTTAACATTCTTCTCCAGCACCACAACTCAAAAGCACCAACTCTTCTTCGGTCTTCCTTACTCATCATCCAGCTCTCACATGCATAAAAGGTGATTGAAAATACTATGGCTCAGGTTAGGCACACCTTAATCTTCAAGGAGACATCTTTGCTTTTCATCACTTGAAAGAGGTCTTTTGCTGCAGAATTGCCCAGTGCAAGATGTTGTTTGATGTCTTGACTGCTGCTTCCATTGCTGTTGATTGTAGAACCAAGTAATATGAAATCCTTGATAACTTCAATCTTTTCTCCAGCCACCATGAAGCTTTTGTTTGTTGCACCAGTTGTGGGGATTTTTGTTTTCTTTATATTGAGGTGCAGTCTGTATTGTAGACTGTAGTCTTTAATCTTCATCAGTAACTGCTTCAAGTCATCCTCACTTTCAGCAAGCAAAGTTGTGTCATCTGCATATTGCAGGTTGTTAATGAGTCTTCCTC
>NW_006921692.1:6941963-6945762 GCF_000298275.1 Orycteropus afer afer | reverse complement strand
TTTACTTGCATGTGATATTAATGATATTGTTTGATAATTTCCACATTCTGTGGGATCACCCTTCTTTGGAATGGGTACAAATATGGGTCTCTTCCAATCAGTTGGCCAGGTAGCTGTCTTCCAAATCTCTTGGCATAACTGAGTGAGTGCCTCCAGTGGGGCATCTATTTGTTGAAACATCTCAAAGGGTATTCTGTCAATTCCTGGAGCCTTCTTCTTCGCCAATTCCTTCAGTGCATCTTCGACTTCTCTCTTCAATACTACTGGTTCTTGATCATATGCCACCTCCTGAAATGGATGAACATCAGCAAATTCTTTTTGACACAATGACTCTGTGTATTCCTTCCATCTTCTTTTGATGCTTCCTGCATCATTCAATATTTTGCCCATAAAAATTTCAATATTGCAACTTGAGGCTTAAATTTTTTCCTCAGTTCTTTCAGCCTGAGAAATACTGAGCACGTTCTTCCCTTTTTGTTTTCTAACTCCAGATCTTTGCACATTTAATTATAGCTACTGGCTTTGTCTGCTTGAGCTGCTCTTTAAATTCTTCTGTTCAGCTCTTTTATCTTGTCATTTTTTCCATTTGCTTTAGCTACTGTCCACTCAAGAGCAAATTTCAGAGTCTCTTCTAACATCCATTTTGGTCTTTTCTTCCTTTCCTGTCTTTTTAATGATCTCTTGCTTTCTTCATGGATGATGTTCTTGATGTCATCCCACAGTTCCTCTGGTTTTTGGTCAATAGTGTTCAATGCATCAAATCTATTCCTTTGATGGTCTCTAAATTCAGGAGGGATATAATCAAGGTAATATTTTGGCTCTCATGGACTTCTTTTAATTGCCTTTAGCTTCAACTTGAATTTGCTTATGAGCAGTTGATGGTCTATTCCACAATCAGCTCCTGGCCTTTTTTTGGCTGAAGATATTGAACTTCTCCATTACCTTTTACCACAGAGGTAGTCAATCTGATTCCTGTGTGTGGTAGTTAAGTTTGTGTGTCAATTTGGCTGGGCCTGGTTGAGTGGCTCAGCAGCTATATGTAGTATTCACCAGGATGAGACTGGTAATCAACTCCATGGTGGAATCTACTGGGAGCAGCTAAGTAGCTGCATAGGGGTGTGGTCTACTTCCTGTATATAAAGAGAAGTCTTGTGGAATGGTCTCTAGCTTATGGCATGCTTGGACCCTGCATGTAGCCAAGTCATTGTTCAACAGCCTGACATGCTCTGCCAATCTTAAGACTTTCAATGGACTTGAATTAGTGGCCTTCCATGTTGTTTGGCAACATCGAAACTGTGCCATTTTATTTATCGACCTTGGGCTTGTTAGCCTCAGCAGCCAGTAGCTACCTGAGTGAAGAGATGCCTCTAGCTTTAATGGGCTGGGAGCAAGAAGCAGAGCTGAAGCCCAAGGTCAAGGGGCTTTCACACAGTCCCTAGAGCCTGGCACTTTTAACTCATATTTCTGATGTCCCAGACTGTAAGAGAATAAACTCTTTTGTGTCAATGCCATCCCATTTGTGGTTATTTTCTTGTCAGAGTGGCACAGAGGTAACTAGAACACTGTGTATTCCATCTGGTGAAGTCCACGTGTATAGTCGTCACTTTTATTGTTGACAAAAGGTATTTGCAATGAATAAATTATTGGTCTTGCAAAATTCTATCAGGCAATCTCCAGTGTTATTTCTATAACCAAAGCCATATTTTCCAATTACCGGTAACTCTTCTTTGTTTCCAATTTTTGCATTCCAGTCACCAGTGATAATCAACACATCTTAATTGCATGTTTAGTCATTTTCAGACTACAGAAGTTGATAGAAATCTTCAATTTCCTCATCTTAGGCTTTGGTGGTTGGTGCATAAATTTGAATAATAGTAGTATTAATTGGTCTTCCTTGTAAGTGTATGGATATTGTCCTATCACTGACAGCATTGCACTTTAGGATAGATCTTGAAACATTCTTTGTGATGATGAATACCACACTATTCTTCTTCAATTTGTCATTCCCAGCATAGTAGATCATATGGTTGTCTGATTCAAAAGGGTCAAAACCTGTCCATTTCAGTTCACTAATGCCTAGGATGGGAGCCCTGGTGGCATAGTGCCTAAGGCATCTGACTGCTAACCAGAAGGCTGGTGGTTCAAATCCACTAGTCACTCCTTGGAAGGAAGATTGGACAATGGACTTCTGTAGTGATACTGCCTCAGAAATCCAAGGATGGGTCCCTATGAGTTGGGATCAACTCAACGACAGTGAGTTTGTTTTTTGGAGAATGGGTAGGATATTGACCTAGCTAGACTAGGATATTGAGGAGCAAGGATGTCTCCTTGAGGATTAAAGGTGTGCCTGACACAGGCCATGATATTTCCAATCACCTTGTATGCATGTGAGAGCTGGACAATGAATAAGGAAGACCAAAGAAGAGTTGATGCTTTTGAGTTGTGGTGCTGATGAAGAATGCTGAAAGTACCACAGAATGCTAAAAGAACTAACAGATCTGTCCTGGAGGAAGTGCAGCCAGAATGCTCCTTGGAAGCGAGAATGGCCAGACTTCATCTCACCTACTTTGGTCATGTTGTCAGAGGGGACCATTCTCTGGAGAAGGATGTCATGCTTACTAAGGTGGAGGGTTGAAGAAAGAAGGGAAGGCCTTTGATGAGATGGATTGACATGGTGGCTGTGACAATGGGCTCAAGTATAGCTGGTGCAGGATTGGGCGGTGTTTTGTTCTGCTGTGCATGGGGTCACTATGAGTCAGAAACAACTCAATGGCACCTAACAACAACAACAAGGATATTGACCTTTATGCATTCCATTTCATTTTGGACAACTTCCAATTATCTTACATTCATACTTTGTACATTCCATGTTCCAATTATTAATGGATGTTTGCATCTGTTTCTATTCATTGGAGTCATGCCACATCAGGTAATGGAGGTCCCAAAAGCTTTACTCTATCTGTATCATTAAGGTCTTCTCTACTCTGAAGAGTCAGCTGTTCCCTAGTCAAATTTTGAGTGCCTTCTGACCTGATGGGCTCATCTTCCAGCACTATATCGGACAATGTTTCATGGCTAATCATAAAATTTTCCAGTAATATAACAGATGGTGTTTCACTGCTATTCATAAGGTTTTCCCTGGCCAAATGTTTGAGAAGTGGATGGCCTCTTCTTTCTTCTGAGTCTGTTTTAGCACAGAAGCTCCACTGAAATCTATCCACCATGGGTAACCTTGCTGGCATTTTGCAACATGGTGGTATAACCTTCCGCCTCACAGCAACACATAAGCCACCACAGGATGACAAACTGACAGACAAGTTTGTCTCCCTTAGTTGTTCCTAACCCCTCTACACCTGCCTACCTCAGGCAACAGCTCTTGAACATAGAGTAGCTAAAGTGAAAGGAAGAAATGATGAAGTATAAGAGCTGAAGAGAAGATTTCAAAGGGTAGCTCAAGAAGATAAAGTATTATAGTGAAATGTAAAGACCTGGAGTTAGAAAACCAAAAACGAAGAACACACTCAATATTTCTTAAGCTGAAAGAACTGCAGAAAAATTCAAACACTGAGTTGCTATATTAAAGGACACTATGGGCAAAAGACTGAACAACACAGGGAACATCAAAAGAAGATGGAAGGATGGAGGTGTGCAGAGGTACAGACAACAAAGGTAAATACTATTACATACACAAATCTGCATTTTCAGTAATAACAAACACTAATCCATGGATGGATATACAGGTAGGCAGGAAAGAAGATCAGGTATGAATAGGCAAACAGGAAAATATCTACAACTATAT
>NW_006921692.1:6926127-6930748 GCF_000298275.1 Orycteropus afer afer | reverse complement strand
TCAGACTGATCCAATCTTACATTCCTTGCACCATTATCCCACACCCTCAGTAGCCATTCCCATACATATTCTCCAGGTTTCTGTCTGTACATGTTGGCAAAAACAAGTAGGTCTTTTCAAGTATAGTGTATCACCCCCTTAGTCACACTTTCTATTTCACTGCTTGGGGCTCACTTAGACTTGACCTTTGTTATGGGCCTTGCCTCCACAATAGGTGCTTGAGGTTGTTCCCGAGAGCATTGAGGAATGTTTTCCATGGCCTCTGCCTCACACAATAACCCTGCAGGACCGGTTTGGCTAGTCCCTTCAAACTGAGGGGGAGGGGATAATGGTTTTACAGTAATCTGTTCAGATGGGAGGGATTCAACAGAATTTACAGGGTCCATATCCTGATCTTCCTGATCATCTGTCGATATGTCCGCATTGCAGGTTACAAGATCCCATTTTTTTCTAATCAATGCCCTCACTTTAATGGCAGACACCGTTCTGGGTTGGCAATTGAGCTGGCATTGTAAATCAGCCACTCTTACAATAAGACTCTGGATTTGGATTTCAGCTATGTCAGCCCTGGTAGTAGAAGCTATAAGTCTTTCTTTCAGGGCACAGCTGGAAGCACTGAGGTCATTTATGCGGCACTTAAGCCGAGACTCAGCAGCTTTGAGCCCATCTCACTCTTTCACCAATTTATCCAGTGTAAGTAGGACCAACCAACCAACTTCCTTATACTCCTCATTTTGACAAAATTGCAGAAAAGTATCAAATATCTGATCACCCAGAGTGTCACTTCTCACAAGTACTTGATCTATTGGTGGTGCTATTTCGTGTATTAATTTTGCCACCTCACACCACGGATTAGTAGGGCTCTCTTTACTAGCAGACACAGAGTTGCTAATGTTATCAAAATTAATCAAACTGGAGAACAAATCTAGGAAGCCCATCCGTATGATTTTGTCTCTCTAGAACCACTCTCAGTACCAAATGTGTTAGATTGGGTTCTCTAGAGAAACACAAAAACCAGAAAAGCATATATAGAGAGAGAGAGAGAGAAAAAAAAAAAATTATCTTAGGAAAATGGCTCACAAATGTATAGAAGCCGGCAAGTCCAAAGTCCCTGGAGGAAATGTTGGGCTGGCGGCAGCCTTGGCTTCCACAAGTGCAGGGGGCTGAGAAATTCAAAGCTGGCAGGCACTACACTGGTTGTTGACTCCAATGAAAGACGAATCCAAGATCCCCAGGCCTAGCAGTGGGCTGCTCACTCACGGAAGTTTGTAGTCAGCACACCAGGGTTCCAATCCCTCAAAGAATGTCTCTCTTCCCAGGATGTCCCTGGATATCCTGGAAGCAGGCCACACCCCTAGGGAAACTCCCCTTGGGCAGATTGGCCACTCAGAACACAGTTATCTGATCCCATCATGGGAACAACCACACAGAACTGGGGTCCAGCCAAGTTGACACATAGCTCCAACTATCACAGGCACTGTGCCACCAGAGCTCTGGGAGATGATAATTCTGCATATATATTTGTATGTGCTATAAAAAAAGTCTATGTATATCATAGAGCTAACAGGGGGCAAAGTTATGATAACTGCTTAGCCACAACCAAATTCTTCGAGGGAGTGGGGTCACTGGACCTGCTGGCTTGGGACCATGGTCATGGGAGATATCAAGCTCAATTGGCATAACATACCACACAAAAACAGGTTTGCATCCTACTTTGGTAAGTTGTGACTCAGGTCTTAAAAGCTTGCAAGTGGCCATCTAAGATGCAACTATTGGTCTCTCCATGTCCAATGCAAGGAGGAGTGAAGAAAATCAAAATGCATAGAAACAATTAGTCCAAGGGACTAGTGGGCCATGGGAACCTCAGCCTGTATGACCCTGAGACCAGAAGAACAAGATGGTCCCTGGTTATAACTGACAACCATGCAGAAAGGGATCAAAATTGGAAACTCTAGATAGAGTGGGAGGAAAATATGGAACAAAACTCAAAACCATAACCACCAGGATTACTGGTCTTACAGAGACTGGTGATACCCCTGAGACTATGGCCCCTAGAAACCCTTTGGGCCTGAATTGAACTCACTCCCATGGTTTAACTTTAAACCAGACAATAGACAGGTCTATAAGGTGAACACTTACACTATTGCATTCCTTACAGCAAACATCCATGGGAGATCAGAAGAGCAGCATATGCACTGGGTGAAAACCCAGAAGGAAGAAATGCATAAGAAGAACATAGAAAAAAGGTAAACACAGGCAGGAAGTGGGAAGAGAATTGTTACATTGGAAAAAAAAAAAAAACACAAGAAAATGGAAGGAACACATAGAGTCAGTTTACCAAAAAGAATTAGTCAGCATTCAGCCATTTCAAGAGGTAGCATATGATCAACTGATGGTACTGAAGGAAGAAGTCAAGCTGCATAGAAGTTATTGGTGAAAAACAAGGCTCCAGGAATTGATAGAATACCAATTAAGATGTTTCAACAAACCAATATAACACTGAAAATGCTCACACTTCTATGCCAAGAAATTTGGAATACAGCTACTTGGCCAACTGAGTGGAAGAGATCCATGTATGTGCCCATTCCAAAGAAAGGCAATCCAACAGAAAAAGATAATTATCAAGCAATATCATTAACATCATATGCAAGTAAAATTTTGCTGAAGGTAATTGAAAAATTGTTACAACAGCACATGAACAGAGAACTGCCAGAAATTCAAGCTGGATTCAGTAGAAGATATGAAAAAAAGGATATCATTGCAGATGTCAGATAGATCTTGGCTGAAAGCAGAGGACCGGAAAGATGTTTACTTGTGTAAATCTTATTGATTTTGCGAAGGCATTCAACTGTGTGAATTACAACATATTATGGATAAATTTGTGAAGAATGGGAATTCTAGAACACTTACTTGTGCTCATGAGGAAACTATACATAAAGGAAGAGGTAATCATTCAAACAGAACAAGGGGATACTGCATAGTTTAAAATCAAGAAAGATGTGTGTCACCATTGTATCCTTTCACCATAATTATTCCATATCTAGTTTAAGCAAATAATCCAAGAAAGTGGACTGTATGGAGAAGAATGTAGCATCAGGACTGGAGGAAAACTTATTAACAACCTGTGATATGCAGATGACAGAATCTTGCTGAAAGTAAAGAGGGCTTGAATCAATTACTGATGAAGTTCAAAAACTACAAACTTCAGTCTGCATTACACCTCAACATAAGGAAAACAAAAATCCTCACAACTGGACCAATAAGCAACATTATGACACATAGAGAAGTTGTCAAGACTTTAATTTTACTTGGATCCACAATCAATGCTCATCGGAGCAGGGTCAAAAAATTAAATGATGTATTGTTGTCGTTGTTGTTGTTAGGTGCCATTCAGTCATCTCTGACTCATAGTGACCCACATACAGCTGAATGAAACATGGCCCAATCCTGTGCCAGGTTCATAATCTTTGTTACACCTGAGCCCATCATTGCAGCCACTGTGTCAATCAACCCTGTTGAGGGCCTTCCCCTGTTTCATTGATCCTCCACTTTACCAAGCATGATATCCTTCTCCAGGAAATGGTCCCTTCTTACAATGTAACCAACGTAAGTGAGACAAAATCTGGCCATTGTCACTTTCAATGATCATTCTGGCTGCACTTCTTCCAAGACTGATTTGTTCATTCTTTTGGCAGCACATGGTACCTTGAGCATTCTTTACCATTACAACTCAAAAGCATCAACTCTTCTTTGGTCTTCTTTATTCGTTGTCCAGTTCTCACATGCATATGAAGCGACTGAAAATACCATGGCTTGTGTAAGGCACATCTTAGTCTTCAGGAGATATCTTTGCTCTTCAGCACTTGAAAGAGGTCCTTCACAGCCAAATTGCCCAGTGCTATAATATATCAGACAGTGTTTCACATCTATTCATAAGGTATGTATTGCTTCGGGCAAATCTGCTGCAAAATAGCTCTGTAAAGTGTTAAAGAAAAACTATATCACTTTGAGGACTAAAGTGCTTTTGACCCAAGTCATAACATTTTCAATCACCTCACAAGCATATGACATCTGGACAATGAATAAGGAAGACTGAAAAAGAATCAATGTATTTGAATTATAGTGTTGAAGAAGAATGTTGAATATATCATGGACTGCCAGAAGAACAAACAATTGTGCCTTGTAAGACATACAACCAAAAAGCTCCTTAGAAGCAAGGGTTACTGTTGTTGTTAGGTGCAGTCGAGTCACTTCTGACTCATAGCAATGCCATGCACAGCAGAACGAAAAACAGCCTGATCCCGCGCCAGCTGCGTGATCCTTGCTATACTTGAGCCCACTGTCACAGCCACTGTGTCAATCCATCTCATCGAAGGCCTTTCCTTCTTTCATCAACCCTCCACCTTACCAAGCATGACATCCTTCTCCAGGAAATGGTCCCCTCTGACAACATGACCAAAGTAGGTGAGACAAAGTCTGGTCATCCTCGCTTCCAAGGAGCATCTCGGCTGCACTTCTTCCAGGACAGATTTGTTAGTTGTTCATGGTACTTTCAGCATTCTTCGCCAGCACCACAACTCAAAAGCATCAACTCCTCTTCAGTTTTCCTTATTCATTGTCC
>NW_006921692.1:6922268-6923702 GCF_000298275.1 Orycteropus afer afer | reverse complement strand
CTTCCTTGTAGGTATATGGATATTATCCTATCACTGACAGCATTGTACTTCAGGACAGATCTTGAAACATCCTTTGTGATGATGAATGCCACACCATTTCTCTTTAAACTGTCATTCCCGGAATAGTAGATCATATGGTTGTCTGATTCAAAATGGCCAAAACCCATCTATTTCAGTTCACTAATGCCTAGAATATCAATTTTTATGCAGTCCATTTCATTTTTGACAGCTTCCAATTTTTCTAGATTCATACTTTAAACATTCCATGTTCTGATTATTATTGGATGTTTGCAGCTGTTTCTCCTCAATTTGAGTGGTGCTACGTCAGCAAATGGAGGTCTCAAAAGTTCTACCTTATCCATATGAGGAAGGCTGATTTTACTCTGATAATGCAGCTCTTGCCTAGTCCTACTTTGAAGACTTTCTAAGCTAAGTGACTCATTTTCTTCCTCTGAATTGGATAATGTTTCTGGACTATTCATATAGTTGCACAGTAATGTATCAGACAGTGTTTCTCTGCTATTCATAAGGTTTTCACTGGCCAATTCTTTGAGAAGTGGATGGCCTCCTCCTTCTTCCTAATCTGTCTCAGTCTGCAAGCTGGGCTGATACCTGTGCAACTGGTGCACCCCACTGGGTTTGAAACACTAGTGGCACAGCCTCAAAACTCACAGCAACATGTTACCACAGTAGGAAAATCTGACAGAGAAGTTTGTCTCCCTTAGCCATTGGAAAGCCCTCCAATAACCCTTACCTGGATCCCTGTGGCTAACTCCTCGATCTGTTCTTATCCCCTTTGCCTTTTCTGTCCTCTCCCTGACTTCCTGCCTCACTCCTTGTGTGGCATGGCCTGGGTTCCCTCTCTTCACCTGGGTCCCTGAGGCTGACTCTTAGATCTGTTCTGCTCCCCTTTGCCTTTTTTGTCCTCTCCCTGCTTTCTGCCTGGCTGCCTGTTTTTAGGTCCCTTTTTTTTTGTCCTCTCCCTGTTTCCCACCTCACTGACTATTCTTAGGTCCCTGGAATCCAAATGAGAATGCTATCACTCTAAAATCCAAAATGGGTGCCACTTGTAAACATTCAAATGGCTGTGCCCTTGGTCACTTTAAATATTGAAAATGGCTGCGCCCTCTGGACAAACAAGAAAGTCAGCAAAAAAAACAAGAAAACCTGCAATATCTGGGGATAGGGCAATAAGAGAAAAAGGCAGAGAAGGAGAATAATGAAGAAATAAAAAAGAACAACAAGGAATGGGGTTAACCATGAGAAAAAAAAAAATTGCAACCAGGAACAGGGAAACGAAAAAAGCTGAAAACTAGGACCTGGGAGGGGAATAATAAGGAATAGTAGTAAAAAGGACAAAAGTATTAATAATAGTTGTTGTTGTTGTTGTTGTTATGTGCCGTCGAGTCAGCCCTGACTCATAGCGACCCCTCC
>NW_006921692.1:6902737-6917948 GCF_000298275.1 Orycteropus afer afer | reverse complement strand
TCTGTCTGGCTTCCTGGCTTTTAATCCCCTTTCTCCTGCTCTTCTGCCCTGCTGTTTTGTGCGTCCCTGAGTTGTCCCTGGGGCTGACTGCTCCTCTGTCTGGGTTCTTGGCTTTTTGTTCCCTTTCTCCTGCTCTTCCAGCCTGCTACTCTGGGCGGGCCTGAGTTGCCTCTCCTCACCTAATCCCTTTAGCTGACTGCTCTTCTCTCTGGCTTCCTGGCTTTTAATCCCCTTTCTCCTGCTCTTCCCGCTTGCTACTTCGGGCGTCCCTAAGTTGTCTCTCCTCACCTGTAACCCTGGGGCTGACTTTAAAGAACAGCACTCTTTAGAGGGCTGTTATTCAGTTTTGAATAGTGGTTTGAGGAATCTTAAAATACTGGGCCTGGAGCAGGGGTGGAGAGATTTAATTTCATGAACTTTGGACATGTTATCAGGAAAGAAAAGTCCCTGTAGAAGAATATCATGCTTGGTAAAGCAGAGGTTCAGCAAAAAAATTTTAAAAAAGACCCTCAATGAGATGGAATGAGAGAGTGTCTGCAACAATGGGGTCACACATCGCAACAATTGTGAGGATGGCACAGGACCAGGCAATGGTTCATTCTATTGTATGTACGTAGAGTCCCCACGAGTCAGTACTGACTCGATGGCACCTAAGAACAACATGCTTTATTTGGATTCCCTTAGTTTCTACCTAGTGTCCTTTTTTTGTTCCAGGATTCCATCTAGGATGCCACATTACATTTAGTCCACATGTCTCCTTAGGCTTCTCTTGTCTTTGACAGTTTCAGACTTGCCTTTTTTTGATGATCCTGATAGTTTTAAGAAGTATTGGTCAAATATTTTGTAGATTATCCCTCAGGATTTTCCTAAGGTTTTCTCATAATTAGACTGGAATTATGGGTCCTTGGAAGGACAACTAAATAACTTAATAATATATTAAGTATACACATTATCAACATGACTTAACCTTGATCATTTGGCAGAGGTGACGGTTTCAGACTTCTCAATTGTAAAGTCACTGTTTCCCCTTTCCCATACTTCACTCTTCGGAAAGAAGTCACTCTGCGCAACCCACACCTAATAAGTGAGAAGTTATTCTCCCCTTCCTTGAAGGCATAATATCTGCATACATTATCTGCAATTCTTCTGCTAAGGAGATGTGTCTATTCACCATTTATTTATTTATTTAATAAATTGTTTAAATCAGTAGCAACTCATGAATATTTATTTTGCACTGTAGGTATAAGCCAATTCTACTTTATTTATTGTTCCTTTGGCCATTAGGAGCTCTTTCAGAGGTGCCTGTGTCCTTTTGACATAGTTTCATCATTTTTTTTCCATTATTGTTTTGCTTTGTTTTTTGTTGGTTACTGCATTTTAGTGTTTTGAGCATCTTTCCTTTCTTGTCTGAAAATTTTTTGAGCACTTCTTGGCATTCTGAAACTATAAGATGCTTGATGATCATCTTGTGTATTTCCTGCCCCAGTCTTGGAATCAGCTATTTCCTTAAGGAGTCCTGGTTCCTTTTATTTAAGAACAGCATTAGAAACCAGTATCTAGTTGGTAAGTGTGTTGTTGCTTCCAGGATCTTTCAGCTGAAAGAGCAAGGAAATATATGTGTGTATATTGTTGTTAGCTGTGATTAACTTGATTCAGACCCATGATAGCCCCATGTGTATCAGAGTAGATAGAACTGCTCCATAGTTTTCAAGGACCATGACCTTTCAGAAGAAGATTGCCAGGCCTGTCTTCCTAGGCATCTCTGTGAGGGTGAATCACCAACCTTTTCAGTAGTAGTCAATTGCTTACCTATTTGTGCCACACAGGGACACCCTGTATATACATACACCTATAAATATGTCTATATACACAATTTCCTAACATATCAACTATCTCATTATCTGATATTTTGTATTTATGACAAAGAAAAAATCTACTATCTATTTTTTGCATTAATGGAGCATGTCTTGTAGTGACAAATGCTAAAGTGTGAGGAAAGACTAATTTTGGCTATTATGGTTAACGTTATGTGTCAACTTGGCTAGGCCACAATTCTCAGTGGTTTGGCAATTATGTAATGATGCAGTTTGGCATTTATGCAATGATATAGTCATCCTCCATTTTGTGATCCGATATGGTCACATCACAATGATGATGTCCTCCATTTTCACATGGAGTTATTGCATACCTACCTGATTTTGGAACCTAACCACATTGATAAGAGAAGAGAGGGTATACATTCATCTGTATCTATATGAAGCTAAACATGAGTTCATACTGATGTTTCCAACTTTAATCCATTACTAAATGGATCATTCTAACTTTCTCTCTTGCTTATCTGTAACCTTCCACTCCAATAGTGAAAACTGGCTTCCAAAATTCATTTACTTAATTAATCATTTCCAGTATATATATTTAGTGGTTTCAGAACTGTTAGCAGGTACTCCAATAAGGAACATTTTGATCAACTACAATACAATGCTTGTAGGCATTAATTTTTCCTTTAGTCTTACAGAGTCCATTCACTTCCAAATTACTTACCTCAGCATTTTTCTCCCTCTCTCTTCAGTGAAATGTTTACATATATTCATAATCCAGTGTAGTTAGCATCTTGTCACATTCTGCACTCCATCCTAGGATACCTCCACCCCACCTTCCTAATTTTTTAAAAAATTTACCTACTTTAAGTTTCATTCTTTTGCTGAAAAGTTCTGTGGGATTTGACAAATGCGTAGTGTCTTGTATAAATATAGCATCATACATAATAGGTTCACCACCCTAAACAAATTGCTCCAACTATTCAACCCCTACCCTCACCACGTTTGCTGGACCCCAGGCAATCATTGCTCCTTTACCATCTGTATAGTTTTACCTTATCAGACTGCCATATAAATGTAATCATACAGTATGATGTCTTTTCAGACTGACTTCTTTCACTTAGCAATATGCATTTAAGATTTATGCAAACCTTTTCATCACTTGTTGGCTCATTCCTTTTCCTGCTGATAGTATTGCACTGTATGGATGTACCAGTTAGTTTACCCATTCACTTATTGCAGGGCATCTTGATTGGTCAGTTTTTTCCAGTTATGAATAAAGCAGCTGTGAACATTTTCAGGCACGCTTTTTGTTGACTTAAGTTTTCAATTGAGTTGGGAACATACTTAGGAGTGCAATTGCTCGTTAGTATTATAAGAATACATGTTTTACACTGTAAGAAACTTGTCACATTGTCTTCCAAATTGGCTGTTCAATTTCATTCCCACCAATAATAAATGAGTGAGTTCCATATATATATTACTGACTTATCAATGGTGGGAATGCAAAATGGTACAGTCACTTTGGAAGAATGAATATATAAAATGACTCAGGGAATGAATGAATCATTACATGAAATACCATCACGGTGCATAATGAGAGGCAGTAATAACCTACTTCTCATTTCCAACTCCTGATTCCATTAGGAAAACGTAAATGCTGAGGCAGTAGTAATCTGAAACAGAGTAACAGACAACTTCTCAACTGCCTAGATACATATCAGAACTAAAATTTCTTAATTTTTCCAAGAACAATGCAATAGATCTAAATATTTAACATTTACATACATATTATTTATATTCAGATAGATGTCATTTAAAACTATTAAAAATCTGACCCCAAAATGTATAACTACTGAACAACAACTTTGTAATTAGATACTGGTATAGGTGTTAGTCTCACAATACCTGCTTGGAATGTAATAAATTAATAATAAAAGGAACTATTTTCCTTATTATTAAAAATAGCATATGCATTCCCCAGATGCCATGTAATCAAGCAAGGATTTAGTATCATGTTTTCAAGGAATGCATGTTCTTGTTTTCACTCAGTGATATGGAAAAAACTAAGAAGAACCACACAAAAAATATTTTAGAGGAACAATGTAAGTAACTACCTACATTTGTGCTATGATTTAGGTGATATCTTGTTAAACCAAAGTTAATGATTATCCCACATTCAATGTCAAACAGCATAAACAATAAAGCTTAAATTGATTGATATACCAATGTTGAAGACAGAATTGTTGAAACGTTGACTAAAACCTCACTTTTGTACATTTGCAACTCCATTTCAATATATCTGTTTGGTAATCCCAATTAGTGTGATTAAGATTTCATTCAAATACTAAAAAGTTTCTTGTAACCTACAGTATATAGCAATTAAAATAAATTACCTTTGATTTTCCTTTTGAGAAGAAGCTCTGGTGGCACAGCACTTAAGATATGTTACTGCTAACCAGCAGGTTGGCAGTTCAAACCCACCAGCCACTCTGTGAAAGGAAGATGAGGCAATCTACTTCCATAAAGATTTACTGCTTTGGAAACACAATGGGGGTCGCTCTGAGTTGGAACCAACTAGATGACAGTGGATTTGTTTTTTCTTTAAAGAACAAGTAGGGGTGGAATTAGGAGCTCTGATATTTGACTGCTAACTAGAAGGTTGGCTGTTCAAATACACCAGCCACTCTGTGAAAGGAAAACTGGACAATCTACTTCTGCAAAGATTTACCACTTCAGAAACTCAAAGAGGCACACTATGAGTTAGAATTGACTCAATGGCAACGAGTTTGGTTTTTTTTATTTTAGGGGTAGAATTAAAAATTTTAAATATTTTGCCAGTGAAATATTTTCATGTACAATTTTGTAATGTTTACTTGAAGGAAAATCTATTTTCACAATCTATCAGAAATGCCTTGGGCACTACACCACCAGAACTCCCATTACGGTATCAGATACCAGTAGCATTGTTATTTTCTAACTTTTAAGCATAATATTCATATAGAAAATGCATTTATGCTACAGTCCAAATTTTCATAAACAGAACACAATTATATAACCAGTATCCAGATCAAAAAGCAAAAAATATCTGTACCTCAAGAGTCCCCTTAAAGCTTAACATTACATTAACCAGATTTCCAACAATATATATTTGTTTTGCCTGTTGGAACTGAGTCAATGGCACCTAACAAAAACGACAAGTACTTTGTATAGTTAGAGTCCCTAGGTGGTCCAAGGGAGGAGCTCTGGTGTTCAAAAGTATGTGTTTAGCTGCTAACTGAAAAGGTTGGAGGTTTGAATACACCCACAGATGTCTCAAAATAAAGGCCTGGTGATCTACTTTTGAAAAATTAGCCACTAAAAACTCTGTAAAGCATAATTTAATCTTAAACACATAGGATGGCCATGACTTAGACTAGACTCAACAGCAAATGGCTTATAAGTGGAACCGCAAAATACTTTCATTGTACCAGAGCTCCGATGGTGTAGTGGTTAAGGCATTTTGAGGAAGACTGAAATAAAAAGCTGAAGGAGCCCCTCACTAAAACCTGCAGAACCTTTACAAACTAACGTTGTTGTTATGTGCCATCGAGTTGGACCCAACTCATAGAAACCCCTCCTGGTTTCCAAGGCAGTATCACTATGGAAATAGATTGCCCAACTGTCCTTCCAAGGAACAGCTGGTAGGTTTGAACCTCCAGCCTTCTGGTTAGCAGTCAAGTGCCTTAGGCACTACACTACCAGGATTAAAGTAGACATTAATCTTAGTAACTAACTCTCTGTTTTTCCCTTCCCTTATCATTCTTTTCTGAATAAACAGTATTGTTACTATGTGCCATCCAGTCAGAGAATAAACAGTATAGCCAGCTTTTATTTACCCTGGGAAAGGAGACACCAGGCTCTGGGGCAACCAAGATAAGGAGGCGGAGACATTCCCACAGACAGAGAGGCCTGAAGATGCCCACTCCCATACTCTCTCCCCTTGCAGAATAAATAAGATGTGTGAGGCACCTGAAAGACCAAGGACAGTTTCTTTGTCACAGACCAGAAGAAAGGCCGAGAAACTATAAGACAAATACAACTCATCCTGTAAGGAAAAGAAAATACTATTAGCATCCCTAAGATCTATCCCCCTCTCAGTCTGATTCCCTTTAAAAGCCCTAACCATCCCCCAGCTCAGGGAGACAGATATTTTGGAGAAACGATTCTCACTGTTTCCTTAGGTATCACTAAACCTTTTGCTTTCCCTCTTCAACTTGTGATTATTGGCTCTTCACAACAGGGATAAGAACTTTGTTTACCTACAACAATTTGACTGCTAATCAAAAGGTCAGTGGTTCAAACCCACTAGTTGCTCCATGGAAGAAAGATGAGGCAGTCTCCTTCTATAAATATTTGCAGCCTTGGAAACCCAGTGGGGGTTGCTACTAGTTGAAATCAACTCAATAGGCAGTATTTTTTTTTTTTTTCCTAATTGAATCAGCTTTCTTTGACTCAATATATGTTTGTGACATTCACTCACTGTTGTATGTAATTGTATGTTATTCATGCCAATTGCTATACACTATATATACTATTCACCACTGCTCTGTCCATTTGTCATACTGTGGTGGCTTGCATGTTGTTGTGGGGCTGGAGGCTATGCCACCAGTATTTCAAATACCAATAGGGCCACCAGTGGTGGATACATTTCAGTGGAGCTTCCAGACTAAGACAGACTGGGAAGAAGGATGGGGCCATCCACTTCTGAAAAAATTGACCACTGATATCCATGTATATGGATATCTTCAGTATGTTGGCCAGGTGGCTGTCTTCCAAATTTCTTGGCATATATGATTGAGCAAGTTGTTTTAAAAGATAGACTCTAGAAAATAGAAAAATGCATATTACACAAATAAAGATACCCAAATGGTTAATAACATATGAAACATGCATAATTTCATTAATCCTCAGGAAAATGAAAATTAATACTACAATGTGGTATCATTATACATCTACTAAAATAGCTGAAATTAAAAAGACGGAAAATATCAAATATTGGCAAGACTGAAGTATTAGAACTCATAATGCAAATGAGGATATAAATTGTATAACCAATTTAAGAAATTGTTAAGCAGTTTCTTCTAAAGATGAACATATGTTTCCTTAGGATAGCATATTCACTGGTAACAAGCCCCTCAATACAGACATTCATTGAAAGATTTGTGTCGTACTATATATGACAGCAACAATTCTAATTTCTCAAATGAAAAGTACTCAAGTGCTTTTCAACATTGGAATATATAAAATTGTGGCATATTCTTAATGGAATACTATATAGCAATAGGATAGTTACAATGGGATATTTATAGTATGTTGTTGTTGTTAGGTGCCATCGAGTCAACTCTGACTCATAGTGACCCTACATACAACAGAATGAAACAATGCCTGGTCCTGCACCATCCTCACAATCCTTGCTATGCTTGAGTCCATCATTGCAGCCACTGTGTCAATCCATCTTTTTTGCTGACCTCAACTTTACTAAGCATGCTTAGTTGAGGTCATTCTCCAAGGACTGATCCCTTCTGACAACATTACCAAAGTAAATGAGACTGAGTCTGGCCATTCTTCCTTCTAAGGAACGTTCCAGCTGTACTTCTCCCAAGACAGATTTGTTTGTTCTTGTCAGTCCATGGTATTTTCAGCATTCTTCACCAATGCCACAATTCTAAGGCATCAGTTCTTCTTCAGTCTTTCTTATTCATTGTCCAGCTTTCACATGCATATGAGGTGATGGCAAAAACCACAGCTTGGGTCAGGCACATGTTAGTCTTCAAAGTGATATCTTTGCTTCTTAACACTTTAAAGATGTCCTTTGCAGCAGATTTTCCCAGTGCAATATGACATCTGATTTCTTGACTGCTGTTTCCATGGTTGTTGATTGTGGATCCAAGTAAAATGAAATCTCTGGCTTCAATCTTTTCTCCATTTATAGTGATGTTGCTTATTGGTCCAGTTGTGAGGATTTTTGTTTTCTTTATGGTGAGTTGTAATCCAGAGTGAAGGCTATAGTCTTTGATCTTCATCAGGAATTGTTTCAAGTCTTCTTCACTTTCAGCAAGCAAGGTTGCATCATCTATATATTGCAGGTTGTTAATGAGTCTTTCTCTAATCATGATGCCATGTTCTTCTTCATATAATCCAGTTTCTCAGAATATTTACTCAGTATACAGATTGAATAAGTATAGTGAAAGGATATAACCCTGATGCACACCCTTCCTGATTTTAAACCATGTAGTTTCCCTTTCTTCTGTTCAAAGTACACCTTTTTGGTCTATGTATAGGTTCCTTGGGAGCACAATTAAGTGTTCTGGAATTCCCATTCTTCACAACGTTATCCATAATTTGTTATGATCCGTTGAGTTGAATGCCTTTGCATAGTCAATAAAACACAAGTAAACAACTTTCTGATATTCCTTGTTTTCAGCAAAAATGCATCTGACATCAGTAATGATACCCTTATTCCAGAGAGTCTTCTGAATCAAGATTGAATTTCTGGAAATTTCCAATCAATATACTGCTAAAAAAGTTTTTGAATTATCTTTAGCAAAATTTTACTTGCATGTGATACTAATGATGTTGTTTGATAATTTTCACATTCTGTTGGATCACCTTTCTTTGGTGTGAACACAAATATAGATCTCTTCCAGTTGGTTGGCTAGTTGTTAGGTTGGGTCCTCTAGAGAAGCAAAACCAGTAAAGCTTAGAGAGAGAGAGAGAAAGAAAAAAAAAGAAATTTATCTTAGGAAAGTGGCTCACACACTTATAGAAGCTGGCAAGTCCCAAGTTCCTAGATCAAACATCAAGCTGGAGGATTTTTCTGATTCACGTAGCTTCAGGGACTGACAAGCTCAAGGTTGGCTGGCAGTATACTGGCTGTTGACTCTGATGGATGATGAATCCAAGATCACCAGACCGAATGGTGGATTGTTCACTCATGGAAAGCTGTAGGCAGCACAACAGGATGCAGATCCACAGAAGAGTCTGTCTCTTTCCCAAGATGTCCAAATATATATTGGGAGCAGGCCATACCCCTAAGAAAACTCTCTTTCAATGTATTGGTGGCTCAAAACATATACATCCGATCTCATCATGGGAATAACCACATCACAACAGCTTAAACCACTCAGAATAGTGCTCCAGCCAAGTTGACATACAACCCCAAATATCACAGGCCACCCCTTGTCAACTTGGCAGTTGTACACATCTCCTTAACCACATATAACCTCTAAATAAGGACAATTATAAAGTCATATTTGTACCTAACATGATGCACTTACAGATGTACAACCAAAATGCATAAATCCTGTTTACATTTCATAGTTCATAACAGAAGAAAGCAAAAATATTTGATGCACACAAACAATGAAGAAATATAACAATCACAGTCCTCATTTCTGCAACTGATCACGTGGTCATAGCTGATATTCAGAACTACTTTCTTCCACCTCCCATTCCATATTTCCTTTGCCTTTAGCAAGTACCTCAGTTGGTCCTGGTTCTTTTCCTGGTGGGGTGACCCAAACCTTCATCTGGGCCATTAGTAGTCACATCAGAATTGAGTTGCTGTAGTTTTCCACTGACTTTAATCACAGGGCATGATAGTACTAAGAGATGTCCTAAAGAATCTCCTTTATTCCATACATATTCTTCTTTACCTCCATTATGTAATATCAGTCCAATTCCCCCTTGGTGATCAGGATCTATCACACCAGATAGTACAGTAATGTCTTTCTTTGTCTATTGATCCAGAGGCATTAGGCATATTGATATTATCTTATCACTGACAGCACTGTACTTCAGGATAGATCTAGAAACATTCTTTTTGATGATGAATATGATACCATTCCTCTTTAATTTCTCATTCCCAGCATAGTAGACCATATGATTGTCTGCTTCAAAGTGGCCAATACCAGTTCATTTCAGCTTACTAATTCCTAGGATTTTGATATTTATGCATTCTATTTCATTTTTTACAACTTCCAATTTTCCTAAAATCATACTTCATACATCCATACCTCGATTTTTAATAAATATGTGTAGCTGTTTCTTCCATTTTAAGTCATACCTCATCAGCAAATGAAGGTCCTGAAAGCTTTACTCTATCCACATCATTAAGGTCTGCTCTACTTTGAGGAGGAAGCTTTTCACCATTCATATTTTGAGGACTTTGCAACCTGAGGTGCTCATCTTCTGGCACTATATTAGACAATGTTTCATTGCTATTCATAAGGTTTCCAGTGGTCAGAACTCCTTATAAAATGCAGAAATTACTGAACAATATCATTAATATTAAGAAGCTCGGTTGATGTTGTGCCTGACATCTGACTGCTAACCAGAAGGGTGGTGGTTCAAACCCACCAGCTGCTCCCTGGAAGGAAGATGGGGCAATCTACTTTCATAAAGATTTATTGCCTCAGAAACCCAAAGGGGGTTACTATGAGTAGGAATCACTCAATGGCAATGAATTGGGTTTAAAAAAAAAAAATCATTAATATCACATGCAAGTAAACTTTTGCTGAAAAAAAAAAAAAAAACCTCAATGCAGTGGACTCAGACCTAATTCATAGCAACCCCTCCTTGGGTTTCTGAATCAGCTGCAACCATAAGCATTTGGCTGCTAACCAGAAGGCTGGCAATTCAAATTCACCAGCCACTCCTCAGAAGGAAGGTAGGGCAATCTACTTCCGTAGTGATACTGCCTCGGAAAACCAAAGAGGGGTCACTATGAGGTCTGACTTGATGGCACATAACAACAACATCACTACAGAAGTAAATAACCAAACTTCCTTCTGAGGAGTGGCTGGTGGATTTGAACTGCCAGAGTTCTGGTTAGCAGCCAAATGCCTTATGGTTGCAGCAGTACATCAGCAGAGAACTATCAAAAATTGAAGTTAAATTCAGAAGATATGGAAGGGGGAATAGCATTACTGATATCACAGAGATCTTGACTGAAACCAGAGAATATCAGAAAGATATTTACCTGTGTTTTACTGACTATTCAAAGACATTTGACTATATGGATCATAACATTGGGAAGAATGTTAATTGTGCTTATGCAGAATCTGGACATAGATCAAGGGGGAGTCCTTTGAACAAAACAACGTTGTTTAAAATCAGAAAAGGTGTGTGTCAGTGTTATATACTTTCACCATACCTATTCAATCTGTGTCATGGGCAAATAATCAGAGGAATTCAGCTAAATGAAGAAGACTGCAGTATCAGGATTGGAGGAAGACATTAACAACCTGCTATATGCACACAACCTTGTTGGATGAAAGTGAAGACCTGAAGCACTTACTGATGAAGATCAAAGACTACAGCCTTCCTTATGGATTACACCTCAACATAAAGAAAACAAATACCCTCACAACTGAACCAATTAGTAACATCATGATAAATGAGGAAAATATTGAAGTTCTCAAGGCTTTCATTTTACTTGGATCCACAATCAACAGCTATGGAAGCAGCAGTCAGGAAATCAAATGATGTATTGAATTGGGCAAATATTCTGCAAAAGATTTCTTTAAAGTGTTAAAAAGCAAAGATGTCACCTTAAGGAGGAAGGTACACCTGACCCAAGCCATGGTATTTTCAATCACCTCATAAGCAAGCTTTAGCTACTCTCCGCTCAAGGGCAAGTTTCAGAGTTTCTTCTGTCATCCATTTTGGTCTTCTCTTTTGTTGTCTTTTTAGTGACCTCTTGCTTTCTTCATGGATGATGCTCTTGATATCATCCCACAATTCATCTGGTTTCCAGTCATTGGTGCTCAATGCATCAAATCTATTCTTTAGGTAGTCTCTAAATTCAGGAGGGATGTATTCTAGATTATATTTTGGCTCTCGGTGGACTTGTTTTAATTGTCTTTAACTTCAAATTGAACTTGCATATGAGCAATTGATGGTCTGTTCCACAATCAGGTCCTGGCCTGGTTTTGGCTGAAGATATTAAGATTTTCCACCTCCTCTTGCCACAGATGTAGTCAATCTCATTCCTGTGTGTTCCATCTGGTGAAGTCCATGTGTACAGCCACCATTTGTGTTGTTGAAAAAAATGTGTTTGCAATGAACAAGTCATTGGTCTTGCAAAATTCTACCATACGAGTTCCAGCATTATTTCTGTCACCAAGGCCAAATTTTCCAACTACTGGTAATTCTTCTTTGTTTCCAGCTTTTGATTCCAGTCACCAGTGATATTTAACACATCCTGATTGTAAGTTCGGTCAATTTCAGACTGCAGAAGTTGATAAAAATCTTCAATTTCCTCATATTTGGCTTTGGTGGTTGGTGCATAAATTTGAATAATAGTCGCATTAACAGGTCTTCCTTGTAGGTGCATGGATATTATCCTGTCACTGACAGCATTGTATTTCAGGACAGATCTTGAAACATCCTTTGTGATGATGAATGCCACGCCAGTCCTCTTCAAACTTTCGTTCCTGGCATAGTAGATCAAATGGGTGGCTGATTCAAAATGGTCAAAACCAGTCCATTTCAGCTCACTAATGCCTAGAATATCAATCTTTATGCATTCCATTTCATTTTTGACAACTTCCAATTTTCCTAAATTCATACTTTGTACATTCCATGTTCCAATTATTAATGGATGTTTACAGCTGTTTCTCCTCAATTTGAGTGGTGCGACGTCAGCAAATGGAGGTCTCAAAACCTTTACCTTGTCCATATGAGTAAGGCTGGTTTTGCTCTGATAATGCAGCTCTTGCCCAGTCCTACTTTGAGAGCTTTCTAAGCGAAATGACTCATCTTCCTTCTCTTTATTGGACAATGTTTCTGTACTATTCATGAAGTTGCGCAGTAATGTATCAGACAGTGTTTCTCTGCTATTCATAACGTTTTCTCTGGCCAATTCTTTGAGAAGTGGATGGCCTTCACCTTCTTCCTAGTCTGTCTTAGTCTGTAAGCCAGGCTGATACCTGTACACCATGTGCGCCCCACTGGGTTTGAAAAAACAGTGGCACAGCCTCAAGACTCACAGCAACAAGTCACCACAGTAGGACAAACCGACTGACAAGTTTGTCTCTCTTAGCTGTTGGAAACCCCTCCAACCACCCTTACCTGAATCCCTGTGGCTAACTCCTTGATCTGTTCCAGTCCCCTTTGCCTTATCTGTCTTCTCCCTGCTTCCCGCCTCGCTGCTTGTGGAGGGTGGTCTGGATTCCCTCTCCTCACCTGGCTCCCTGCAGTTGAATCCTCTATCTGTTCCTATCCCCTTTGCCTTTTCTGTCGTCTCCCTTCCTTCCCACCTTGCTCCTTGTGGGGCGTGGCCTGGGTTCCCTCTCTTCACCTGGGTCCCTGAGGCTGACTCCGCTATGTGTTCTGGTCCTCTTTGCCTTTTTTTGTCCTCTCTCTGCTTCCCGCCTGGCTGCCTGTTCTTAGGTCCCTATTTTTGTCCTCTCCCTGCTTCCCACCTTGCTGCCTGTTCTTAGGTACCTGGAATCCAATGAGAATGCTATCACTTCAAGATCCAAAATGGTTGCTACTTGTAAACATTCAAAATGGCTGAGCCCTCAGTCACTTTAAATATCCAAAATGGCCACCTCTTGTAATTATTCAAAATGGCTGGGCCCTCGGTCACTTTAAATATCCAAAATGGCTGCCATGTGTAAACAATCAAAATGGCTGTGCCCTCCAGACAAACAAGGTCAGTGAAAAAAACAAGAAAACCTGCAACATTGGAGGATAGGGCAATAAGAGAAAAAAGGCAGAGAAGGAGAATAATTAAGAAAAAATGGGAAAAATGCAAAAAGAAAAACAAGGAACAAGGTTAACCATGAGAAAATAAGAAGAAAAAGATTTGCAACAGGGAACAGGGAAAAGAAAAAAGCTGAAAACTAGGACCTGGGAGGGAAAGAATAAAGAATAACAGTAAAAAGGACAAAAGTATTAATAATAGTAGTACTTTTAAAACAGACAAAAGCAAGCAAAAATACCGGAAAAAAAGAAAGAGAGAAAAAAAAATAATCAGGGAGGGCAGGGCAAGGTACCCAGGCTCCATCTGGACACACAGAGTGGGATGGGGTTCCTGCGGGCCCAGAAGGTGAGTGGGAGTGGAGGCTGGCCGAACCTCCATTCACCAAGTGGGTGTAGGGTATTAGAGTAACAACAACCCTTGTTGCAGGACTGGGACAGAGGAAATACCTGGGGCAATGAGGTCCCTGCTGGGACGGGAAGGATTGCTGTGCAGAGCCCAGAGTGAGTGGAAGGTATTGGGCAGGTCGTTAGGCCTTCCAGTGAATTGGGAAAGAGGGGAGGAAGAAGGTAGGCAGACCAGTGGCTATGGAGCCAACCCCGACTCACAGCACCCCATGTGTGTCAGGGTGGACTTGCACACCACAGGGATTCATTGACTGATTTTTCAGTCTTCCCAGGTGTCTCTGGGTGGTCTTGAACCATTAACCTTTCAGCTAGCAGCCAAGTGCATCAATTGTATGCACCACCCCGGGGCTCCAAGAAGGTAGGCAAGGTTAGAAGATGGCCTGATTTGATTTCTCTGACTAAGGAGGTGTTATTCAGGGGGATGGGGAGGAGTCTTACCTACAGTAAGTGAAGAGTAGCAAAAGCAAATGGAAGAAATGACAAGATAAAAGAATTGAACCAAAGATTTCAAAGAGCAGCTTGAGAAGAAAAAGCCAATTACTATAATGAAATGTGCAAAGACCTGGAGTTAGAAAACCAAAAGGAAGAACACACTTGGCATTTCTCAAGCTGAAAGAATTGAAGAAAAAATTTAAGCCTCGAATTGCAATTTTGAAAAATTCTAAGGGCAAAACATTGAATGATTCAGGGAACATCAAAAGAAGATGGAAGGAATACATAGAGTCACTGTACCAAAAAGAACTGGTCGATCTTCATCCATTTCAGGAGGTGGCATATGATCTAGAACCAATGGTCCTGAAGGAAGAAGTCGAAGCTACAGTGAAGGAACTGGCAAAGAACAAGGCTCTGGGAATTAACGGAATAACAATTGAGATATTTCAACAAATGGATGCCGCACTGGAGACACTCACTTGGTTATGCCAAGAGATTTGGAAGACAGCTCCCTGGCCAACTGACTGGAAGACATCAATATTTGTACCCATTCCAAAGAAAGGTGATCCCCAAAAATGTGGAAATTATCAAACAATATCATTAACATCACACGCAAGTAAGATCTTACTGAAAATAATTAAAAAACGGTTGCAGCAGTATATGGACAGAGAATTTCCAGAGGTGCAAGCTGGGTTCAGAAGAGGATGTGGAACAAGGGATATCATAGCTGCTGTCAGATGGATCTTGGCTCAAGGCAAAGAATACCAGATAGATGTTTACTTGTGTATTATTGACTATGCAAAGGC